>NW_021938949.1:16453960-16492443 GCF_001715985.3 Manacus vitellinus
GGGAAGGGAAGGGAAGGGAAGGGAAGGGAAGGGAAGGGAAGGGAAGGGAAGGGAAGGGAAGGGAAGGGAAGGGAAGGGAAGGGGCAGGCAATCAGGGCAAGGCAAGGGAAAGCAGGGCTAGGCAGAGCAAGGTGAGGCAAGACAAGGGAGAAGCAGGCAGGGCAAGGTAAAGCAAGTGGGGGGAGGCAAAGAAAGGCACAGCAAGGCAAGGGGAGGGGTAGGCAGGGCAAGGCAGGGTAAGGCAAGGGAGTGCTGGGCAAGGCATGGGAAGGGAACAAGGCAAGGCAGGGGTAGGCAGGGTAAGGCATAGGAAGGGAGGTTTAGGCAGAGAAAGGCAAGGAAAGAGGGGGTAGGCAAGGCAAGACAGGAGTAGACAGGGCAAGGCAATGCAAGGCCTTGCCTTGCCTCCCCCTCCCTTGCTCTGCCTTGCCTTGCCTCCCCCTCCCTTGCCTTTCCTCTCCTTCCCTTGCCTTTACTTGTACTGATCCGTGAATTTTTAACTTACTGTTTTAACTAAGCTCAGTGCTTGTTTTGTGATGAAAAATCAGGTTTCTTATCCAAGTTGACAAATCTGCAGCTGAGAAATCACTGGAATCAGTATCCAGGCTTACTGGCCTGAATTACTTGAAATGCAAGGCAAGACTCACAAAGCAAAGTTAATCAGACAGATGCTTATCTTTAGAAAAACATGTTTAATAACTTTTATCTTTAGTAAGTTTAGAAACACTTGCTTAATAACGTTAAAATATTTCACAGAAACATAAATGGAGCCATAATTGATAAGGAAAAGTTGTCAAAATGTTTATTTCATCAAATTTGAAGTTACTAGTAAAACTGACAAAGTTCTGAAACAAAACAGTAAAATTGAAAGAGTTCTTTTATCTCTATCAAGCCAAATATTTTCATACAGCATTCCAGAATAAGGGAAATTTCAGAAGGTATTTTTTCACTTTAATTGTTGTTGTAATCTGAATAATCACTTCTATTCCAAGCCTCTTGTTTTGCACACCTTAGCCCTGTATATGCACTACCTTCAGCTTCCAGCAAGCTTTCTTTAGATACACCACTTTAGATGTCTGTAATCAAGGAGGAAAATACAGTATAATATTATTGCCATTTTCATTTTAGAGTCCTGCTGATAACTTGGGGCAGTTGCAATTCTAATTATTACAGCAGACTCACTCTCCCTTTCATTGCCCATCATTGTCTGACTCTGATATGGAGTTGTACCCATTTTTCCCACCTTTGAAAATGAAAAGTAGGCTGGCAGGGAGAAACATTTGGAAAGGAATACTTCCAGCTGTGTACTTGGTTCCAATAAATCTCTTGCAAACTGTATGCAAACTCCTTTCTGTGCATCTGTTTCAGCAATAAAAGGAATGGTATGAGGCACAGTTTGTTACAGATCACGTGGGTTTTGAGATACTTCACAGCTCTTGTCTGAATATTTACTCAAAATACACTCACATGTTTATGGCACCACAAGAATAACCCAGTGAAGAACCAGATGTGGTGCCCAGCTCTAACTGAGCAATAGCTCAGACCTCAGGGTTGCCTTATTTATAATTTCTTTGCACAACAAGAGAACAGATTGCTGGGGTTTTTTCCCCACTGACAATTAAATTTTGCCTTTCTTCTGCAAATACTTATTTTGCTTCTCAGCAAAAGCAGAGCATCTTATTGCTAACACTCTTAACCACATCCATGCTTTCCTCTCGGACATTTCATTTCACAATAATGAAATCACTCACCACAATATCCATCTTTTTGTTCTCAGAACAGACACTTCATAAAAGGAAATTGGGATAATGAAGAGCAAGAAGATAAAAGTTTACTTGAAAGGTGTTTCAGAGAACATCCTTCTACCATGAAAGGAAAACATTCCCACGTTTGGGAAATGTAGAGAATTACGTGTCTTTCAGTGTGTCCCAAAGATGGAGAGAAGAAGGGAAAGGAAAGAATGATGGAAGGAAAGAGGACAGAAAGGAGAAAAGGAGAGGGAGGGTACAGAAAACAAGGGAAGGAAGAAAAGAAAGAAGGAAGGGGTGAAAGAAGGAAGAGAGAGGATGGAAAGAAGGTGCAAATTTGGGAATTTAGTTGACTGTGCCGCTCCTACATATCTGAAAATCTGGAGACCTTTGATTAAATGAATACAAATTTTATTCTTTCATAAATAAAAACACCCCTTCTTTCCTTGGAAAACATGTACTAAACATGTTTTGACAGATCCCTTCAGTTCACCACTGAGAACAGCAGTCATGTATTTGCTATTAAAAGGTATCAGAAATCATTTTTTAAAGAAATGAAAAGCACCTTCTGAGGTGACAAACTGCAAGAACAAGGAAGGGGTTTAGGAGTGAGGTTTCTTACACTCACTTCCATCAGAGCTGAAAACATTTGGTGGGATTTGGCTGTTTCCTCATGTTTTCTGTACGATCTGAATTTCGTTTAATTTACATGACATTTTGCAGAACATAAGAAGCTTCCACCTAAACTTTGCCTTTCCCCTGGCCTTGAGGTTGAAGAAACCAACATAACAAGCACAAAGAGAGCTGCTGCTGCAGCCTTGGAGCCTGTGGGAGGTTTGGGTTCCTCTGAAGGTGTCAGAGCTCCAGCTGAAGATCCTGCCTTCACTCAAGGTGACATGGAGAGTAGTGGACTTTGCAAGATGCAAAAACCTTGGGATATGTCCTCCTCAGCACACACCCAACACAGCCATCATAAAAGCAGCATTTGAAAATAAATTGGAGCACACAAGTCCCTTGTGCCAGCCCCGAGGCACAAAGTGCTTTGTGCAAGGACATAAGACGTGCCCCTGTAATATGGGGGAACGTTCCTGGTGCTTGGAAGCGTCAGGATTTGGGTAGTTTGGGGCTGAGCAGAAAAGTGAGCATTTACAGCTATATGAGTATATCCAAAATGTCCTGTTTCCTCCTCATGATGCCTTTGTTTAAGACATATAATGGCTAATGAAAGAGTTGCACCATCTAGCTGAAAGCTGCACAGACCTGTAAAGAAATGCTGGCAGCAGATTATCGGGGCACTCCCTGGAACTGCACCCTCACGGGGTTTGGGAGACAGGAGGTGTTTGTTTGTAAGACAGGAGGTGTTTGTGGGGCAGGAGGTGTTTGTAAGACAGGAGGTGTTTGCCACACTCCCCTGGAGCTCCACCTCGTGCCCACCATGGCTGGGTCAGACAGGGCTCCCTGTCCAGGAGGGGAAATTTCTGAGCTGTGTAACAGGATGTGAATGTGGGAAAAGGTGACAAACACGAGCAAAATGTCACTAAAGCTCATCTGCTTCTTCCTCTGCACCCTGATTGCATCAAATCTCACAGGTAAACGACTAAAATATCTCCACTTAAGGCAGAAGACAAAGGGTTTCTGAGTAACAAAGTCTTTTGTCCTTTTGTTAAACATGCCTCTGCAGTACTTAAGCCAAAGAGTATCAGGTAAGATGACCTTGAATTTTAATTCTTTTTCTAAAATTTATATTAGAATGAGCAAATGAAAAAACAATCCGTAAATTCTGTGTTCTACAGGTTAATTCTGAACTCTAAAGAAAAATTTCAGTTTGAAGGAATTTAAATAATGCTATATTTTTCTTCTGCTGTTCTGTGAGAAGCTGAACCCTCAGTTTTTCTTTTAATGGTGATAACTTTGAGCACAGGGATGCCCTGCCTGTGGAATGGATGCAGGGTCAGAGGGGAAGGATATAAAGTGCTAATGAATAGCTCAAAATGGTTCACTGAGGGTCTCCTTTACCCTGGAAGGAGGTTCTGCAATTTGTAGTCTGCTTCTCCAGGTAAATGCTGGACACCAAACACATCTAGAAGGGGTTTGGCCTCAGATATTCTGATATTTCAGTGTTTTTGATGGTCAGTCCCCTAGAAAGCAACATGGTTTGCCAGTGTGTTTGGGTTTTGCCTAGTTCTGTCTTAAATGTGCCATCTTAGGGTGTGTCAACAACATTCAGGTTGTTTCTTGCTCCATTTTTTCTCTGCCTCAGAAAAAAAATTAATATCTTCCTTATTATTTATAGTCCTTAATTGCTGATTACAGAAACTACTAGGAGTTAAGGATGCCTGGCTTTCATTTTCAACATTTAGCTTACAAAGAAATTCCTTTATCTTCTTGGGATGTTATAGACATTATTTTCTTGTTCCCAATATTCAGAATTCAGAATTCCCTTGTCAGATTCCCCTTCCCTGATTTCCTCAAAAGGAGAGGCAGACCATGCTCCAAGGTACAAGAAGATGGGGTGATTGCTGTCCTCCAGATTGGCAAAAGGAGATTAAATGATACAACACTTGAAAGTTAAAAAGCCAGTGCTTATTAGCACAGCAGTGAGGAAGGATTTCTCAGCCCCATAAGTAAAATTTTAAGGGACATGCCAGGAAAAGTGGAGATGAGGTAAAGCAATTCTGGACACCACGTAACACCAATCCCAGAGTTACTGTTTCTTCTTGTGTTGTTGAGCCCCTGAAAGGAGACGATATGATGAATAAAGAGGTAATTGTATTAATATTTTTACAGTGTTCACATGCACTTAACACTAAGTAGTGGTAATAGTAGTGATGAAGTAATGATGAAACATTATTTTGTTCTGTATTCACAAAGCAAGAAGGGTATCAAAATCTATTCCAGAGCAATGGAATTTCGTCAGGGTTTATTTAAGACATTTTAAACTGAAAAGTAAGAGAGACAAATGTATTGGATTCCATCATGGGTTTTTTAATTGTAAATTCTTTTTGTTTAACAAAAAGAGGATAAAAATATTATACAAAAAGGGTCATCACCATTCTAAATGCAAATATATTCTTTGTGTAACAAACGTACTGCTGAGAGGGTAGGAGGCAAAAATGCTATTTACAGGGAAAATCTGGACATGTCTTTCTTTGGCATGACTGGAGACATTGGGGTAAGAGTCAGTATGGCTTGAAAGGCTGGAGTTTGGCTTTTCCTGTGAGGCTATTTCCATACTGCTTGGGAATCCAAAATCAGATGGAAATGTGCAGCCCTGAGTCCTGCCTGTGCTCTCTGCCCAGTTGTCCCCTGCACTTTTTTAATGATTGTTTCTTTTTCCTTCAAAATGCATAGACCAGAGTTAATGGATTATTTTAGTACTTCCCTGTTTTCACTTGGTGCTTTCTCTGTTTATATAACTTAGAACTGTCTTTTCTCCCAGTGCTAAACTTGTATTTGCTACAATTGTTTTGTGGGCTGTTGCAACAGATGGGCTGGAGAAACCATGAATATAATTTGTTTGGATATGACACAGGATACATTATGTCTAGATCAAAAGTATTTCAGAAAAGCATGAACCTCTCTTCCAAACTATAACTTTCAGCAAGTTTCAGCAACTTAAACCAGTGAACTTCTTTTATACAGACTCATGCATTGGCATCAGGTACAGAGTTTTTCCTAGTGAAAGGAAGAAAGAAACCTTAGTTTCTGGATGTGAACTTTTGTGGTTCAGCTGAAATGAGGTGACAGGTCTCACTGTGCCAGTAGGAGAGTCACTGGTTTTGCCAGGATAACAGTGGACTAAGCTAAGCATAGTCTGGGAAGGAAAACTCGTTTCAAGCAGCTATGAAATAACCTTTGGGCCATTAAAAGCCAAAGTCCAATTCAGAACTATTTTCCTTTAAAATAGGTTTCTGGACAGTTTAATAAGTCAGGGTTTAGTACTGTTGAATACAAATATATATACCCAAAAAGTCCTGAAGTCAAGGACTTAAAAAAATTAGGAAACACAAACACTCCTGTGCAGTTCACCCCTGTTCAGACCTGGAACTTCATTGTGTGCATGAGTCATGTGGAAAACCAGTGTCTGATCATGTAAATGAGGATTGTTATGTAATTCACACACTTAGGTAAGCCAGCTCCCAAAATTAACATGGGAACCAAGAGCACAAAGAAAAGCAGCAAACACCCTAAATGCTGAGAAACGTGGAGAACACAAGAGGCTGAATGGGTGGTTAAGCTGCAGTTTGACATCACTAAGGACTTTTTTTTTTAAAGATTAAAAAGTGCCTTGACACTGACATGGAGCCTCAGCCAGCCAGAAGTGACAGAACTGCTGATATGGCAGAGAGTGACTCCTCTGGTCTCCAAATGGCAAGAAAACTTCTCATCCCAGAAATACCTGGATTTTACTTCAAAGAACAGCTGAGAGTTGTGTCAACAGATCTGTATAACATGTTGAAAAGCGTAAAAAAGTTGGCAACAAGGTTCCCCATATCATTAGTGATTTTATAAAGATACATATACAGGGAATATTCTAAGGGCAGAAAGAAGAAAGATATTGTTCCAATGCTTTAAAAGAGCAATTATCATGAAAACATTGCTCAGGGATTTGTCAACTTGATTTTGATCCTGGGTAGAACAACTGACATTAACTGGTTTAACTTTATAAACATGGCTCAAAAGAAGACACCCTTTTTAATGGCAAAGGCTACTGGACTATAAACCTGTCAAGTGAAATAATTTAATAAAAGAATAATCTTTAGGTAACATACTGGGATAGAACAGTTACCTTGTTTTGGGGAGTGTGTTTGCCATTGCTACACTGGGTTGGTAGAAACTACTCCACCCATTCCTGCCTTCCAGAGGTTCCTTGGGAACCATTCCCTGCTGGGCAGAGAGAACATAATTGCCCTGGGATGGGAGAGCAGCAGAACAGAGAGAAGTCTGTTCCCATAGGGTAGTGCAATATTTTCCCATGGGGAATCCTCCTTTCTGTGCTCTGCTCCAAACACTGCTGAGGATTTTACATTAAGATACCATGGGATAAAATTAACTCCACTGTGGGTACCAACCCATGCTCTGATGATCTCAGAGTAATGTAATAATTTCATTTATAGAGCATTGAGTAAGTTTATTCTATTAAGAGGTACTTTGCAGCCTACAAGGACTTACATTATTAGAATCCTGCAACATGAAGGGAGCTGTAGCAGAGCCAGGATCTTCCTCAGTGTCCAATCCAACCTGGAGAGAAACTGCACATTCAGAATCACGGCATGCATTGGAACAGTTTATAGAGAGCATTTTTTACTTGACTTCATTAAATAGAATTGGATGGCTTGACCTTTTCTCACAGTTTCACTGATACAATGAAAACCTCTGGAATAAGAAAAAGGCACCTTTGCCTTTCTGCACACAGTGCCAGCCTGACTGGTCTGTCATTTGCTCTTTGGTTGTCACTTCTTCTTTGTAAAATACTTTCAAATACTGAAGTGACAGTAGTGAAATGAAAAGTGTGTATTTCTGATGCAAAACACTGTTTTGTACTATTCTTTTAAGCTGTTTTTCTTTTTCCTAGTACATTCAATTTTTTTCTTTCTTTTACTGGGAATTTTAGGTGAAAAAGCTTTGCTGACAGCACCGCAGAACATCTCCATTCTTTCTACCAACATGAAACACTTCTTAACTTGGAGTCCTGTGATCATCCAGGGAGAAACTGTGAGATACTCAGTTGAGTTTCAGGGGTAACTTCTGGTTTTGTCTTCTTGTTTGCTCTTTGAACACTGCTCATCTACACTTAGTCCTACTTTTTTTTCTTTTTTTTTTTTTTTTTATGTTTTGAGCACTATTCAGCTCACAAGCCTAAGAGAAGTTTGATACTTCAGGATTGCTAATCACAAGTGTGTGGGGGGGAATTCCTTTTACTCCAGTTCTGAGACTGTTTACAGGTTCATCAGTACCTGAGTAATCCAAGGTGTGCATTGATTCCACATAAGAAACCTGCCCTTATCCAAAGAATTCAAAAGTTAGGAAGATCAGCCAAAGTTTATGTAGAAGTAGAAAGCTTTTGAGATTTATTCAGTGTTAATCTTTTAAACATTTAACACACATCACAAAAGGTTTCTGATACATCTTGAGCTATGACTTGTATTACAGTATGGCTTTGGAATTCTGGGGTACCAGGAAGGATCAAGTCAAATGAGTGGGCAGGATGTGATGCAGCGACACTGCGTTGGCTCTCCCCACCTCCCACAACATCGAGCTGCATTTGGCTCATGAGCAGGCTGGGAGATGTTCTCTAGATAAATCTAAAACACACCCATACTGCTTTCATACACTCCTGGTGTCCCAGCATATCCCAGTACTGGTTTTACCTGGGAAGGACTAACAGGCAGCCTTAGCCCTGTCACAGATCCCTCTCCTGTCACGCTGTTGCCCGTGTGCTTTCTCTCCTGCTCAGGGAGTACGAGCGAGTGTACGCCAACGAGAGCTGGATCCCCATCTCCGAGTGCTCCCTCATCCCAGCCACGGTGTGCAACATCACAGAGGACATCTCAGCCACCGTGGCCTATAACCTGAGGGTGAGGGCAGCTCTTGGTGCCAGGAGGTCAGAGTGGGGCACCCTGAAAGGCTTCTTCAATCGCAACACCAGTGAGTCCCATTACTGGCTTAAGCCGCGTGGTTCGTGTCAGCTTCTCAGAGTTTGGTGCTGGGGGATCCCTCAGGAGCTGGGGTTGTTTAGCCTGGAGAGGAGGAGGCTTAGGTGAGACCTTGTCACTCCCTACAGCTCCCTGAAAGGAGGTTGTAGCCGAGTGAGCATCAGTCTCTCCCATCAGGCAAGCAGCAGTAGGACAAGAGGTCACGGTCTTAAGCTGTGCAAGGGGAGGTTTAAGTTGGACATTGGGAAGAAGTTCTTTACAAAGAGAGTGATTTGGCATTGGAATGGGCTGTCCAGGGAGGTGATGGAGTCACTGGACTTGGTCCCATGGTCTGGGTGACAAGGTGGTGTGGGATCAAAGATTGGACTCGATGATCTCAGAGGTCTTTTCCAACCTCGCTGATTCTGTGTGTCTGTGACTCTGTGTGTGGTGCCTGCCACACAGAGCACATCCTGCTTCTCAGCTCCTCTCATGCTGTGCTGAGATGTTTCACTCCTAGACAGCCATGCTGTGTCCTTGGACAGGAGGCAGGGCCAAATACACCAGGGCTTGAATTTGAAGGGTTTCAAAGACAGTCAAGGTAACTGCAGGCATTTCTTCTGGCAAGCTGGTTGTTCCTGCTCCTGATTTCAAAGAGTTATGATCAACTAGGATAGCTGTCAACTAATCCATGTCATCTAGTCACTTCTAAGGGCCCAGAACCTCATCCTATGGGAGCATTCACTCTAGAAAAGTCATGTCACCCTATGTCTGCCTTATACTATCCTGAAAATCCAGTTCCCTCCTCCCATGTTGTCAGATATATGAACTAATCTCAGAAGAGGAAAGAAAAATGGAAACCATATAATTGCCCTCATTCTAGCAATGCAGGGTATTTTCTCCATATCCTTTCAACTCCTGCAAAGCCTGAGGCCCAGCTCAACCCAAGGATCACGATGCAGCCTAAAATTAGTGTACAATTTCCAGGGTTTCTCTGGAATCATTACCTCTGTTCTCTGCCATGTATTCAACTGCTTTCTGCAATAAAAACTTATGGTGGAAAACCTCTGTTGAGGTGACTATTCAGCTGTAACTCTCAGTCTGGGATGGGCAGCAGTCATCAGGTCTAGCTAAGGGAGAAAATGCCTGTCCTAGACCAGAGCTGACCTGATATTGAACCTTCATCAGTCTTTGGAAGTTACCCACTACTTCATGAGTGAGCAATCCTCACTCATACAGAACTCTCAGCAGAGCAGCATCAGAAGTGTCACCTAAGTTGGTGAATGTGTCGCTTGGTGTGGCAGATTATTCTAGATAGTGCCTTAGCTGAAAAATCCCTCCCTTTTCCAGCAGCTCTGGTGGCACAGAGTTGAGCCACAGACCACAGTGTGAGGCAGAGAGAGGGGAAGGACATTCCTGAGACTGACATGAGAAAAGCAGCAGCTTTCTCACAGTTCAGTGAAGTATTTGACAGCTTGGTTCTGTGCCTCAGGGACCTCAATACAATCCTCTGGCTAAGCTGTGAAAGTTAGAGGATACAGCTTGCAGTGGGATGCAATGTGAATACGACAAAGGTTAAAAAGAGAAGGAAAAGTCGCTCTAACTTCTTGTCCTTCTGCATTTTTACTGCTTGCTTTCCCTTGTCTCTGCTTTCACATCTCTTAGGAAACCTGGCATGGAGTCTGAGAGGAGCTCAGGAATCCAAACACAGCCCACAGGTTGTGTATGGGGTTCCTAGACAGTCAGGGCATCAGCACAGCCCACGGTGCTTCCAGGCTGAGGAGCTCCAGTGTCAGAGGCGTAGGTGTAGAATCACACAAAGTATGATAACACATGGAAAATACTTTGAAAAGATCTTCTTAAAACTAACAATTTAGTCAGTCTCACTTCTTCATTTATCAGAATTCAAATAGTTAGTTGGTATCCAGTGTGCCAGCACAGAGCTAAAAAGAAATGCTCTTACTTGGTTAGTAGTTGCATCTTGCAATGCCTCTTTGTTGCTCAATATTTGTTTTTAACGTCCAAATAATGTTAATAATTTTCTGTTTTAATTTTGAGGCATAGTGTTAAGCAGAATTTCAGCTTTCATTTTAAAAGTACAAGTAGATTTCCAGGTCTCCCATTTGTGGCACATCCATCATGAACATACTTGGCTTTTATGTTCTCATATTGCTCAGTACTTATGGCAGTTCCCTGGATGTAAAAGTAAATTCTATTAAGAACATCTCTTCTGTGTGGGACTATGCATTGCTTTCCTTCCTTTCTTGAAAGCAGGGAGGCTGAAACTGATTTCAGCTACAGCAGAGTGCTAAATAATGTCATAGATAAGCAGTGCAGAGATGATCTCTGGCTTGTCTCGATTCCCAGTTCACAAATGTACAGTGTGTAGTTTCATCTATACTTGACCGATTCTCATTATTTCACTAATATTCCTCCCAGTAGAATTCCAGGCAAAACCAAGCTTTGAATACCAAAGTAAGCAGGAAGCAAATCACCTGCAGATTCACTTGCATAAATTTACAAAAAATTAAGCCACAGCAGATCATCAGCCCAAGTCTACCTAAAACCATGTAGACCCTGAAAGAAAATCAGGATTCATGTGAAATGCCAGAGTTATCCTGAGGCTCATAATGCTTTTTCCTTCACCTTTGAATAACTGCCAAAATTCCCATGAAAAAAACAGTGGTTTCTCAGCTCCTGTTCTGCATGTTAGTGCTCAGCTAATGCCCAGGAGCAGAAGAGCTGGGCTGATCTGGTGTCTCTGCTTCTGGCTGCCCAGCTGGTTCTGCCGCAGTCGGTCACGTGGGGCCCTCAGGCCAGACAGTTCCTCTGCTGGAGAAAATTCAAAACCTTTCAAGTTCTGTGCGACTCAGCTCTTGCCAAGCTCCGGTTTGAAATGCCCGTCATGGTCCTTCTCCTGCTGGAAGTCTCTTACTGCATCTACACATCCTGGGAGGTAGAGCAGAGGGGTTTCTGCCCCACTGAAGCAACCAGCTGTTATTCCACATTAGTGTTACTGTGCTTGTGATGGCAGCTTCTCTTCCTCTCCAGGCTGGGAAAGAGAGGAGGGTTTTAAAGGTTGCCTCTGATGTGATAATGGTGCTCTCTCTGTGTTGGCAGCTTCCCTGACCCCCCCTGTGATGAAGGTCATGGCAGATGGGTATCATTTACTAGTGGAGCTGGAAGAGATGGGGCCTGCCTTTCAGTTCTGTGTTCTCTACTGGAAGAAGGGCCAGGAGAGGAGGGTGAGTGCTACCCTTGGGTTTTGGGTAATAAGAAAGAGCCCTCAGAGAGATCACACAGACACTGCCCAAGGCTCGTTTGCCAGTCCAAGCTCCTGCTGGGAGGCTGGAGGACCTGCCTGGAGTTGGTGTGTGCCATATCACTGCACATACCACTGGGCTGCTCTTACCCTCATGGAGAAGCTTGTCTGTTCCTTCCACATTTCCTTCTCTGGGAAGAGGAGTCCCCCCAGGTACCTCAACTGTTGAAAGAAAGCAGAAGGCAGGTATTCCTCACACACAGCACAACACTCAGACCAGGCAGGACCTTAGTCACCGAGCCCCTACACCAGGGGAGTAGGTTACAGTCTGGTGTTGAGGCCCAACATCATCATTATGCCTCTCTGGCTTACAGCTTCTTCTTTCCATCCCCTCCTACCCTTCCAGATGTGTGTGGTCTCATTCTGCACTCCAATGTGCTTCCTTGTTTGCTGTCCCTTTCTTCCCTTACAGAGTCCTCACTGACACCTCCTGCTGCTCCTTCCTTTCTCCCAGTAAAGTCTGGGCAGCATCATGGCAGAGCTCCTGTTCCAAAACAGGTCCTTGCCCTCTGTTCTGATGCTTTCTCTCCTGATTCTGTGGCAGATGCAGCAGAAGCTGGTGAAAGAAGTCAGCTCTGTGGTTCACCTGGACACCATGGAGGCAGGAGCTGAGTACTGTGTGAAGGCTCAGTCGTACGTCGAGGCCATCAACAGGAGCAGCAGCTTCAGCCAGACCCAGTGTGTGAGAGCCCAGGGTGAGAGCCAGCCCTGCTTCCTATTCCCCTGGTGTAGTCATGCCCAAGGACACCCAGCAGCTCCTCCTTTATTTCCACCCCATATGTCCTGTCTTGTTTGTAAGTGTGCCCATTTGTTCCTTGGGAGAGGTAAAAAAGGGAGACTCGTGAGTGCAGCCCCCTGCACTGGCACAGGTATCCTTTCCTGGAGTGTGTCAGTGAGGGATCTCACCAGGATGGGTGCAGGGTTCAGGCTGACTGCAGTGAGTGTTTGTCCTCACAGTGTCTCTGAGAAGTTTTGCTGTTTCTGTTATTTCCAGGTGACACATCCATGTGGCTGGTTACTGCCCTCATCTCCTCTGCTGGCTTTGCTGTGGCTGCTTTAACCCTGCCTTTCCTCACCTGGAAAACAAGTAAAATCTTTCAGTACTCCTGCTGCCCCGTTGCTGTCCTGCCAGACACACTGGTAACTTTGTTTTACCGTGCTTTATTGGTTTTTAGGGTGCTGGGTATTCCCAGGAGCATGGGTCAGGCAGGAAAGGCAGACACATAGGAAACCGTGCTCATTCCAGCGTGATGGGCTGAGCTGCAGGGACCCAGCTGCCCTGAACTGGCTGCACAGCTGTCACTGACTTTAGCACAGAGCCCTGAGCAGGGAAGATGCTCCTGGTGCTTGTGAGGCATGGACTGACCCTGCCTGAGCAGCTGCTCCCTGAACCAGACGGCTGCGTCGTTGGGAACACTGCTCCACATCCCCTGGAACCAGCTCTGAGCTGCTCAGCTCCTTGGTGAGGAGGAATCTAACATCAAAGGCTCCCTCAGGACTCTGTTTAAATGCCCAGCTCAAGTGACAGTGCAGGTGGCAGCTTTGATGGCTGAGGGTTCCTGAGCACTGGGTCTCTGGGCAGTTGTGTAGGAAGGATGAGAGGAACAGTTTGTGGGGAGAAGCAGAAATGCAAGCAGACCGGCTCATCAGAGGGTGTTTGAGTGAGTGCATTTGTTTTGCAGAAAGTATCAGAGCCCTCCAGCCAGCTGATACTGTGTGGCAGTGAAGGAGCTGAGCAGTGTGATCTGATGGTGGTTGTGATGCCCTCAGAAGAAGTTCTCCGACTGTGGCTACAAGAAACACTTTAGAGCAGCCCAGAAAACAAACAGCCTCTTTGTAGCATCTTCATCCATCTGCATCAAAAGCAAGTAGAGGTGACAGCTGCCAGTTCTATGCCTCCCCTTCACATCCTTACCCAGGAGCAGACATGAGGTAACTCAGTTCCCTTTCCCACATGGGTGGTCCTAAGGCAGAGCTCACCCTTCACCCACCAGGATTTCACCAGAGCAATGCACTTGGAACCCAGTGCCTTAGTTCCAAACCATTTCAGCCTCAGTGTTTTGCCTCAATAAGAGCTTCTTACACTGCAAAACCAGCTGGGATGAGCAAGAAAAAAAATGTTTTTAGGGCTGCAGGCCCTGAGCTGAGGTGACACTCATTGTAAAGGGTGTTGGCAGTGACTGAATCCTGATTTGCTGCTTGTGACAGATAACAATGTATGGTGCCACCAAAACTTACAGACAGTGCCATGAGGGATGACTGGATTTCACCAGTACTTAGGAGCAAGCTATGTGAGAAACATCCAGACTTCAGAGCTGGTTGCAGGGAGTGATGAGAACATTTTGGGTGCAGAGCTTTGCAAGAGCAGCAGCATCACTAACAATGTATATGTCCAAGATCATCTAATCAAAAATAGGAATGCCCTGTATGAGTGAAGGAAAAACTAGGACCTTCAGAAAAAATATAACTAGGAATTAATTGCTTAAGTGAGAAGGAGTGGAGGAAAATAGGGAAAAGACCGAGAAAGGTAGGCTCAAGAAATAGGAGAAGAAATAAAAAGGGACAAAAGTAAGTGCAGGTCGTGGTCAGGATTGCCCAGGGTGCCTGCTGGGCACCCCTGGGGTTCAACAGCAGGACACTGACTGTGTCACACAAGGCAAATGATCTTCTGTGGTCAGGAGGGCCAGGCTAAGGGGACACGGGCTAACGGAGGAATATCAGGATGAAGGGATCAAGCATCACAGCATTGTCATGGTAGTGATGATTCCAGGTCTGACAACATCACTATCCTCCAGATATCCTGTCCTCTTAAGGAAAGATATTGCCAAAGACACAAGAAATTCCTTCTAAGTACAAATAAAATATAGTTGTTTTGTATATTGCAATTGTGGCTGTCACTTTGGGGAAAAAAAAAGTAATTTCTTACCTCTGAAGCAGAGACTTGTGTTAGCAGGGCATGAAAAGACATTGATCTGAGAAGCTTTTTTTAAGGCTCTCAGTGGGTCTAATGAAATGCAAGACATCTCTTTCTTAAAGAATATGTTTTCTTAAATTTCATTCTTGCAATCTTGCATGAGGCCATCGGGTGGCAACAAAGCACCGTGAAAAAGCAGAAGTGACTCAGGACTATCTATACCTGTATTGTCCTGTCCAGGCTTTTGCCCCGGGTCCTGATCAGCACCTCCTTTTCGTGTTGCAGCTCAGTTGCTTGTTTTATTCCTGTCTCACTGGCTTCTGTCTGGACAGTATTGGGATGTAGTACTTTGGTGTTAAATCATAAGATTGTTACTGCTGAATATTTAGCAAATTACAGAGTGAAAAAATCCATGCATTGAAGGTCCGAGCATTGAAGACTCAGAGCTGATTATCAGTTTGTTGCTAATTAATTGGGAAATGCCTGGTTGCAAACACCCACGTGATGCTGAGCCCAGACAAGATTTGGGAGCAAAGAGGAGAAGTGCATGTGCATGGGGTGATGTGACAAGTGCTGAGGGTCCCTAAATCAAGCTGGGGTGGCAGTGGAGGCATCCAGTGGCTGACTCCAGCAGCAGGCAGTGCACAGCAGTGGTTTTTTGGAGGACAGTCAGCACAGAAGTTCACTCCCCTGCAGGATTAAAGGCTCTTTGTCAAACACCCCCTTTAGCCAGTGCTTGAATTTTCAAGCCATAGTTCCCAATCCCAGAGGCCTTGGTGGTAAGGCTGGCTGAGAGAGCTCCTGTGCCTCCCATTAATCCTTATTTTATTGGATGAGTTTAGTGTCTTGGTTTCTAGAGTGCCCCACAGGAAAATGTCCTTGTTCATTCCACGGCTAAAGGTCCAAAAAGCCTCAGCAATTCCACCTATCTCTTCCCCTGACACTGCTGCATTATGGCAGTACCAGCAATTGTTTAGGGATACAGAGAAAAGAAGGGAAAGAAAAGGCCCCTTGAATGTGAAAAAAATTTATTTTAATGCATAATTTCCAGCTGCACATTAAGCATGGAGCATATGTTTCTTTCTCACTTGCAATAACAGATTTTATGTCCCTCCTCATTGCCAATAAAGCACTAAACTGTTGTAGAAAACTGTGCAGACAACGTTAAACAAAAGAAACAGCTGAAAAAAAATTCTTACAGTAGGGGCATGGAAGGGAATTGTTTGAGTGCCACTGCCACCTCAGCGAGGCTATTTTCAATTTACATCAGGACATTCCATTTTATGGCCACTTGAAGCCAAATTTGAGATGGTGGTTGAAAATCCCCAGCAACCTCCTCCCTTTGAGGGCTGTGCTGCACTTTGTGGAGCCTGAACAGAACAAGGGGGATTCCTCTGCCCCCTCCCTGTACCCAGTAGCACAGTGGCATTGGCGTGGGCAGCTGCCATCAGTGCCTCCCTGCTTCATTTCCCTGCATTCCAAGAGTTAATTGTGCCTCAGCAGTCATGGCAACCACTGCCTCTGATCACTGATTTTGCTCCCACGACCATGATACCACATTTCAAAGGAGGACCAGACAAGTCACCGCAGCGAAGAGCGCCGTGTGCTGACGAACTTTGCTCTCTTTCTTCTTTCTTTCTTTCACTCTAAGTGGCTCCATTTCTTTCAAAATACATTTCCTTTTTGCTTTTCTCAGTATATGTTGTACGAAAATAAAGCACAAACCTGCAGCATCTTTTCAGTGAGTTTTGTTTCCGTGCTGAATGCTTGTAACCTGTGGGCTGTGACTCAAAAAAAACCTCAACTTTCTCCTTGTAAGAACAGAAGAAATGTTACTAAGACCAGTTTTCAAAGGAAAAATTATGCAGACCAGCATAAAAACTGTTGATTACATGAACATTTGAGAAGAGCTACATATTACTGCATTGACAAGAAAACAAGGAATTCAATTATCTGTTCTGTGACACTAAGTGGCTGAAATATAGCCTAATTTTTCCTGTGAAGTGTATTTCCTTAGAAGTCTATTGCTGTTTACAACTTTTAAAAGCCAATATTAATATACAGTCCAGCATTTCACTGTCCAATCAGATATTTACCTTGATAAATTGCTATTTTAAGTATTTACTGCATCATTTCTGCATGTTTTGTCTCTTTGAAATTTAACAGCTTTCTTATAAAATTAAGAAGTAACCAAAATCACTGGTTTGGCTGCAAGTCAATTGAGTTTCTTGCAAAGGTGGTACTGTGTCCTGCAAATGAACTGCTACAAAGATAATAAACATCCAAACCACTGCAGATACACGTATTTGCTGTTCAAAGAATGTGTGTACAGATGATTCTGTTGTTATTACAGCACAAAACTGCAGAAACAGAAAATTACTCAGTTCAGGTCTCTTGTGGTCTTTCTCAATAAATGGGCTATAAAAAAAAATCAGGAATTACTAAATCAAGATATAAAAGCAATTAAAAGATGGCAAGGTTAAGTGAAATTGCCCAAGTAAATACATCACACGGGGCCCTAATTTGGTTCCATGCAGTTCCTGGGCTATAATTTAGCTGTTACTACAGAAATGGCTCCATCTGAGGACTTTAATGTCCGGGATTTGCTCGGGATCAAACTCTCACCTTCCTTGAGAGCCAAGGGCGTGCTGTCACAGTGCAGCCCAGCAGGCAGTGATCCTACCCCAGACATCCTGCTCACCCTACAGCCCCCAGTCCCACAGGGGGGAGCAACCCAAAGGACCTGTGTCTTCATTGTCCATTGGGATATTAACAGTATCTGATGGGGTTTTTACATTATCTTTTATTTTTTTATCAGACATCTGAATCAAGAGCGTGAGGCCTATTTAAAGACAGAGCAGAGGCTTAAAATAATTACATTCTACCTGCCAAACAATTCACATTTGGCAGGACTATTTTAACTGAGTGCTCTATATCTGTATCTATCAAATCATGCAAATCTCTTCTGTGCTATGGGTGTTGCATTAACTTACACAGAATAGAAAGGGTCTGTAAAACCTGAATGACTTGGAGACTGTCAGTGAGCACATGGTGGAGGAAAGAAGATGTCTGAAGATGCACACAGCCTTTGACTTCAAGTGGAGAGGTGGGATGTTCCCTACCTGAGACCTTGCAAGATGCTGAGAACAGAAAGGACTTTTTCCCCAGCCAAAACTCAGTCAAGGAAAGGGTTGGAAAGAGGCAATATTCATGATCAGCTGTGAGCTTGGAAATATTACCAGGCAGTCTTTATGCTACTGCTGAGCCTCTTTCCTCTTGCAGCTCCATTGCTATTTAAGTTCCCAGATTTATAGCATTTTCCCTTTGAAGAATTTCTCTGTTATTTTGCCCCCCTACTGAGGCCAGAGAGTTCATTTAGACCTGTGAAAGTGGTCCCTGATACAAGGCAGCTACAGCTCTATACTTTTTAGTATATTGTGGTCTTCAAACCTGCCTTCCACTGCACAGTCCTTCTCTTCTCACTGCTGTGCTTTCATTCTGGTGAGTGTCCTGCTCGTCCTCCAGGTTGCTCATATATCTCATCCCTCCTGCTGCTATCCAGACAGGCTGATGGCTAACATTTTCCCTCTTTCTGCCAAGTCCTGGCCTTGACTCCCTCTTCTGCCATCTGGTACAACTTCATTGTTAAATTTGACATTGTTCCCAACACTCTGCTGAGTTTGGTGCCGCCTCAGATGTCCTGCAGTTTAGAGGGTGTCTCTCACCCTGACACTGTGTGTCATTATGGGACAGTCTTACCCAGCCCTTCTCACACAGTTTGGCATTTTATTAGTCACTTTTGCATACTCATTCACTTTTCTTCCAATGCACTGTGAAATGCTGTCCCCTGCTAGGCAGGAGCTTTCTGAGCACCAGCCTGTCATCTGCCTGTTGACCTTTTCCCTTCCACTTGGAACAGTTATGCAATTACCTGGCTTTGCTATGGAGAGAGACCTTTTCCACTATGTTTTGCTTTTACTATCGATCTCTTGATGTTTAGTTTGGTTGCTTTGCCTTTTGCTGTGCTCCTGGGGGAGAGACTCGTGCTCAAACTTAGACTTGGTACCAAAATGTTTAAAACCTCCTGTATGGATAAAGGTGCTGTGTTCTGTAGCTTTTGTTAACCAAGTGAGGGTTGGTCTGTTCTCCCAGGTAACCAGCGACAGGAGAAGAGGACACAGTCTTAGGATGCACCAGGGGGGGTTTAGATTGGACTTTAGGAAGAAGTTCTTTATAGAGAGAGTGACCAGGCATTGGAATGGGCTGTCTGGGGAGGTGGTGGGGTCACCGTCCCTGGAGGTGTTCAAGGAAAGACTGCATGTGACACTCAGTGCCATGGTCTGGTTGACAAGGTGGTGTTCAGTCACAGGTTGGACTCGATGATTTCAGAGGTCTTTTCCAACCCCACGGATTCTGGGACTCTGTGGTTCTGTCTCAGTGTAGATCAACTGCAGTGTTCTGTTGCATTCAGCTTCTAGAGCCGACCTGCCTTCCTGGGGCAGCAAAACTTTGCACTCACCTTCAGCATCTCTACCCTGTGTCCCTTTGTCTCCGAGCCAGAAGTCTGCTGGACATCATGAACACAGGCTCTTGATCCCTTGGCTGGGAATGTGCCTCCAGACAGGACGGGCATTCATTCTGTGCAAGTCATACTGGGCCCCTCAAAAAGCCCTCCCTGCATTTTGCACAGGAACATGAACTGCAGGGTACAGAGCTTGCTCAAACAAATCTGCCTGGTCACCCCTTTCTGAACTAAAAGCTCATTGCCAATCATATTCTACCACTTGAAATGCCTGGACATATGGATGAATCCTAATTATGGGAATAAAATTCACGGACATACAAATAAGCAACGTTATTCTTCATATAAATGACACCAAGTGTGCACAGTTTACTCCTTTGCCAGGCAGAAACTGAAAACTACAGACATTTAAATGTTCTAGCTGCTGTCTCTAAAAATATATTGATAATAGAAGGGAAAAAATGTCTTTAAAAAAACCTCCAACAAGGAATTCATATGAATGAATTCATCTGTAGTTAGTGGATTAGGCACCTGCAAAGGCACAGTGGGATATAACAATATATACCTTTATATGAATATGGAAATCAGATGCCTGGGTTATAAAAGAGCATGTTTGTGTAATGAACCCTTTGACATTTCTCAGCACTGCCCTGTTCATTGTGGCCACCTTTGCTCTAGAGCTGTGATTTTGCCAGGCTGGGGTGCCTAAGAATATTGAATAACTCACAGGGCTCTGATGTGCAAGAATGCTTCTTTAATCACAGCAATAAAGAATGTGGTTTCTGCTTCTAGAGTTCTTCTTGAGTGGGGATGTAACTTCTTGTAATAACTTACACATATCAAAGCAGAGATAACCTCAACAGAAAGTGCTAAATATTAATTAAACTTCCATCCCGATCCAATCCAACAGTCAATTGTGAGGAAATAATTCTCGTAACTGCGAGACAGAAAAATTTCTAATTCTAAAAGTAGGATAAACACTACATCTTGTTCACTCCCAGCAGAGGTGGACACACATAAATGGCCTATTGGGAACGGCCTCAGGAATATCCTTCTTGCTCAGCCATGACCTTTTGGACTGTCTTTTGAGGCAACTCACCAGTCAGCTCTCCCAGACACGAATCACAACATGACTCAGACCTGTCACTTCTTTTCATCTCCCTTCCTCTCCACCAGCTGCTGGAAGAATTAAATGCAGATAGCAGATAAGTACAAATCTGTTAACATCCCAGTCCCACCCCTGTTTTACACCGAGAGCAGCACTGGATGATTAATGCAATGCTGTTTGGGACAGACTGCAAATCAGAGAGCTGCAAAGCCCCTGTTTGTCACAGCAGGGGAAAGAGTGGCTGGAGTGGGACTGTCCTGGTGTCCAGGCAAGGATGAGCAATGCTGACAGCTGATCAAAATATCCACACCAGCCACTCTGAGGTGGGCACTGAGGGATGTCCTGTCTGCTGACCAGGGCCGAGGGAATTGTTGTGGGGAAATCATACAGGAGAACCAACAGTTTGTTTTACCGCCTTCCTTTCTGTCAAGACTGCTAAAGGTCTTTGCTACAGTACTGTCACAAATCATTTTTTGCCTGGTTGGTTTAGGAACAGGAAGAATTTCCTGAGCAATCTTCTTGTCCTTGACTAAAATGCCCACAAGCAAAGTACACGAAAGACACACTTCAAGTCATAAATTAAACCAAAGACCGGGATTTCATATGGAATCAATATTCAGCCCACCTTCACATCTACCCTGGTGGGACTGCCCATTTGCTGAGGGCTTAGTTTCTGTAAAAAAAAATCAGTACTAATGTCTCTCAGCAGCATCTCTTAGATGAACAGGATTATACAGCTCAGCCTGTGTGCTCAGAGTGCTGAACACAGGCTACTTTGGGTCAGACCTCTGAGAAAAAAGAATAAAACCCAAGGTGAAAACGGTGCAAGGGAGCCTGCACACAGTGGAGAGAAGACAAACTATGCAAAGTTGACTAATATACAACTGGGGGAATTATATAGAGCATTTCCATCCCATCCCTCTTCTCTGAACATAAAAGTCAAACTTACTATTTTGCTGGACAGAGTGGGGACAGGGGAAGTATATTGGGGGCACACCAATAATTCATATTTACCGTGGTAAGGGAACAAGAAAAAAATGAGCTATGCAGATCCCTATGTCCAAAGAGGAAAATTCTGGCTAGAAAAGGAGATTTTGAAGCATTTGCAAGACAAATGAATTGAGCAGGTGGATTCTGTGGCTCTGTGGTGCTGAGGAAAAGCAAAGATGGGCTGTCAGGAGGGGTCCAGCCCAAGGAGGCAGGAGGAGCTGGGAAGCCAAATCCAGTGACAGCTGGAAAGGACAATACAACTACATGAGGAATCCCAGGAGGGCAGAACTGTAAGAAATGAAAATTTAAAGAAAAGCTATAGGGTTTTAAAAATGTTTATTTAAACCCAGTATATAATCCCACACAGCTGACACTGCTGGTAACAAATAAACAACCAGACTAAGCTCACCATGCCCCCATCATACCAGAGGACCCAAAAGTAGGGCTTCCTCTCATTTCACTGAATGGTGCTTCTGTTTCCCACTAAGTGAAAAACACAGCCTGATTGAAAGGTTCCTTTGCAAATGCTATCATTATTTTAAATCCTCTGGGTCACATTCTTTTTGGATGTGAGTAAATACTGAGTAATAACAGTTTACACTGATCCTGTAAGAAATAGTAAAGGAAAAGGGGTTTAGCTATAACCTGTGAAGGCAGGGGTTTTTTACAACATCAGAGGAAAGCTATTGCTGCAGAAAGGTTTTTAAAGATTCTCGTAGCCACAACATGAAAACTACTTCTCTATAGCATTCAAACCCTTCTACTGTACTATTAAAGATAATACCACATAAATACAACTTAATCCAGGCATCCGAACTGCCTTCTGCATCATATGTATGATCTTTCCATTTTTATACACAACAAATCTGATAAACAGAGATTATATAAAGAGAAGGCACTGGAGTATTACAGCATGAGTATAGCACAGACTAGTTTCCTTCTTTTCAAGTAATCCCAATTTATGCAGCCAGAGGAGTCTAATAATGAAAAAAAAAACAACCTGACTTCCTTTAGGAAACAGAAAACTATTCATATTAAAAAGTAGCATATTTTACTTTGTCTTCGATATTTCTAAATGTTTATTTTTCTAAAAGCTCTGTATCACAAAAGGGACTGAATTTCTCCTTTATTTTTCCTTTTTTTTTTAATATACTGCCACTATCTCTGTTCTCAACAGCTCTGCCAACCTGAAAAAGAAGAATGAAGAAGATAAGGAGGAACAGAAATAGAAATATCTGTTAGGATTAGGAGTAAAAACAAAATGTAAGAAGTATTTAGGACAAAATTATCCCAGATAACAAAACCCTTGGATGCCCACCCCTCTGGGAGATGGGCACGGGGAGTAGCAGAGTGTGAAGATGTTGGTGCTGCAGCCAGAAAACACAATCCACAGGGCAACAGAAAGAGCAGATTTGTGAGAAAAGAGCTGTAAAGACCTATATTCACACTTAGAGAAGTGTGATGATTCAGATGCTGACAGCCACTTGAAAGACAATCCTGAAGAACAGCACCAGTTTCCTTGTGAAGGCTTTCTGTCAAAGTTTCAAGTGCTTTGTTTACTCCTCTAAGCAAGTGGATAACCCTGAGAAACACAGAACACACAAATGCATTTACTGAGTGAATGTCCTGCAGCATAAAAATAATTGAAGTAATAATCCTGTGGTCCTCTAAATAGCTATCCTCTGTATTTCTTGCATGTAATTAAAGCCAAGGAAATAATGCTGATTATTTGGCTGCAAGGTGTCATGCTGAAAGGACCGGAACAGGGAGAGGTGACATGCAATTCCAACAGGACAAGACTGTGCAGAGCCACTCTGCTAGTGCAGACCACTGGAAAAAACCTGTCACCATGCACAGGTAGGAGCAGTAAAATGAAGGCTCTTAGGAAGGGAAGGGTCTGCAGCACAAAGCTATTTCAGTAACCTTCCAAAGTTGCCATCACAGTTGTTCTCACAGGACATGTGAGTCTTCTCACAAAAGTTTTCTGGTAACTTTCCAGTTTATTTATAACACAAAGTGATTAAAACCAAGTGAGTGCGTATAAATAGTGGAAAATCTCATCAACAGTTGGGTCCAGACGTCCAGAACAGGCACCAACAAGAGCCACAACAGAGTCCTATGGCCATCTGTGAGGGGCATCAGGGAGGCAGGAACAGGTCCCTGAAGCCATGTGGTGGCTTCAGGGAGAAATTTCCCCTCACCCTTCCTGGCTTTCTTCAAGGAGCTGGAGAAAGTGCCACCACATGTCATGTGTGCAGGCAGTAAAGCACAGGAGGAGCTTGGAATGTGGAGTCCATGTGCTGCCTTAATGGAGTGCAGGGTGTGAGATGGGAACATTGTCCCTCTGTTAGTGGCTGCATGGTTATTTTCAGGTTTTGCTGGACTGCTCTGAAACAAGCATTCCCAAGGCCCTTGCAGGGAGTCCAAACAAGGCTAGAAGGAAATACCACTCCATCCAAAGCCCAGGAAGCACATGCAGATTTTTCACCACAGAAAATTGCATTCATCTACTCAGGACACAGAACTGTTGTGTGACAAGTGTGGCCAACCTCTGTGCTTGGGCACAGGGTCTTAGGGATTGTCCCTTCACCAGCATCAGGTGCCCTGCTCCTCGTGGCACTTGGTGTTCACCAGACATCTCTGAGCAACGTGGAGAGAGGTCTGGAACCCTACAACCCAGACAAGCATCACGATAGGGCAATTTCTTTGGGAATGGGATATTAAGTAGTGCTCCCTGCTCTCACAGCCTTGCCATCTGGTGAGTAAAGGCCAGGGTTTGCTCTAATTATCTCTCTCCATCTGCACAAACCAGGACCCACAAAATTTCCTACGGACCTACTTCAGCCAGAACATCTGTGTGTGCTCTGTCTGGAAATCAAAGGCTGAGAAAGGGGCTCCACTTGGTGTCGTGGAAGATGTGGGTTTCACTCATCACACACTCAAATCTAAATTCCTCCAGGGCTTTGCTGACTGCCAGAGCAAGCCCCTGAAGAGAGACATTTACACCAGTGTGCTGAGAGCAGAATCAAACCCCGGATTTACTACTCGCTAGCTCAGAGCAGAAATGCTAAAGTACCACTCGATCCCTCCTCCTCCTCCTCCTCCTCCTGGACGAATCTCTATCCTCCGGCATATGAAAAATGCATTTCACCGCTCCACATAATAATTCTTGTCGGGACTAAGCCGTGACGCCTCCCCCCAAGTCCGGCCGAGCCGCCCGTGTGCTGCAGTGGTCGCCGAGGTCTGCCGAGGACGGCGGCAGCACCAGCAGCATCTGTCCCTGTCCCCGCCGCCCGCTGAGTTCTCCTGCCCATCCTACGGGAGCGGAGGACAGCGAGTCTCGCAGCCTGCAGGTGTCTCCCGGCGGAGGAGGCTGCGGAGCCCCTCGGGATCATGTGTGGTACCCGAGCAGATGTTCACTCGCTCCTGGTGCTCTCTGCGAGGCAGACCCTCTGCGATCCCGTCAGCGCTCTGAAGCTCCCCGGCTCCGAGAGGACGGCCCCGCTCCCGCGCCTGCAGCTGCTCCTTTAACGTGCAAAGGCAGGATTTCAAGTGAAGGGAAGAATGGGAGTCTGGCTGCAGCGTTTCCTTCACCGCTACAACAGCAGACTGGGAGAAGCTGAGAGTTTTGGTGCCTGGACAACTGGATTCTGAATCGTGAGAGGCTTTGAAAGCCCCCCCCTCTCCCAAATAAAACAAACCCCTTTGACTTCTTCTCTCAGCAGGAGGGGGAGGGAGGGCGGATTTACCATGAAGACAAATCGAAGATGCAGAGCCCTGCTAGCAGTGAGTCTGAATCTGATGGCTCTCCTCTTCTCTACAACAGCTTTTATCACGACCCACTGGTGTGAGGGCACACAGAGGGTCCCCAAGCCGAGCTGTGGGAAAGAGAAGAAGACAAACTGCCTCAACTACGGCGGGAATGAGACTGCAAACGAGACGAACCAGAATGTGGTTCATTACAGCTGGGAGACGGGAGATGACCGCTTCCTTTTCAGGTATTTCCACACCGGGATCTGGTACTCCTGTGAGGAAAATATCAATGCTGCTGGTAAGTATAAAACAACTTCCTTGCAGCTTGTGTAGCTCTGTGTTTGCTTCGGTGCGATAAACACACAGGCTGCGCTGTGTCTTAGAGCAGATTCGCCCTGCAGAGAGAGGCAGGATTTTAATAGTTCTTTGTTGAAAAGCAACCTGTTTCCAGCGAGAGCAAGGATTTTGCTTGTTCACCTGCTGGCTGGTGCAGGGTCTGTGCTCTCCAGCCCGCTGAGCCCCCGAGCAGCGGTGTGTGCTCCCCTCATGGGCACTGCAGCCGGGCACTGACCAGCGCTTCCCTTCGAGCTGCTCCATGGAGCGCACAAAAAAGGCAGCGGCCGGGAGTTGTTAAGGAGGTTCTGACTTCTAATTCTGATTGCCCCGAGGATGGGGGTCTGAATGGCAGGGAAAGCACAGAGGTCACAGTTTTTATCGCGCTGTAGCCTAGACTGCCTCTTTCCTGGCATCCCTTTAGGAAGTGACCACCCGCAAGCCCTTCCTGGATGGTTTGTTTGTTGAAGTAGAGAAATGGCAGTTAAAGGGCACAACTGGGCACAAGAAAGCTCCTTTCTGTTCCCTGCTCAGCCGTTTACTTACTGAGAGCCACTCAAAAAGACATCTCTCCAGCTTCTCGGTGCATTTATTTGCTCTGCTGTACCCTGGCACTCACCAAGAAATCAAACACTGGAGGGTGGATGGCAGGCAGCTGCCATGGGACCCATGGAAGTCTCAGCAGGTGCAAACTGACAGTCCCTGCACCCAGAGCTGTCTGGTAGAGCAAACATCCAAACTCTGCCTCAGAAAAAGCTCTTTTCTAGGTTATGTGACTTAAAGTTTACAAATGGGACACAGTATGAGACGATGGATTGTGGATACTGGTTCTTTGCTGGGCTGTCTCCATCCTATCCTGCCATTGCCCAAGGAGGAGACTGGGGAGTTGGTCCTTCACCACTGCTGGGAGAGGGGAGCAGTTAATATCCTACATCTTTGAGGACACAGTCTCTTGGTAATGGGAAGTTTATGAGATCCTGGCAAAAGTGCTCTGTAGGGATGTACTATAAAGTGGGGCAAATTTGGGCAGGCACTCACAGCCTGCTCCATCCCACAGGGCTGTGTGTTACATATTCTCCCTGGTGTTTTTGAGGATAGTGCTTCAAGAATTAGTTGGTCATTAAAACTCAATTTAATATAAGAAAAGGAAAGTTCATGAACTCCAGCCCTGAGACTGTCAATAAACAGCTGCATGCTGAAATGAGGGCACCAAATCAACCCTCTTGATGTAAGGAAAAAAAAAAAAACACGGACAAAGGATGATTTATCTTACTTATTTGAGAATCAACTTAGGCCACAGCAGCCTGAGTGAGCAGCTTAAGACTCTCTGGCTTTTTGAGCATCTTAGCTGGAATTGGCACAATCAAGCATGCCCATATTTCTAGCAGATATTGAAATCTTTCCAAGTCAAGATGTATGTGTGAGATAAGTTGTAACTGTGTGACTCTAGCCCACTCAGAAAAGTGAGTTATCTGTGGGAGAAGAGAAATACAGTGATCTATTCTGTACTGGGTAAACAAAGCTGTGCTGGAGTGGGTGATTTCAGGAGAGAGCTGGAAGCCAGCTTTAGAAAGTTATGGTGAAAGCAGGAGAGAAGGGGTTGTTTCTCCCTCCCCACACCACCACAGCAGCCATATGTGTGTTTCCTCTTATTTGAAACACTAACTTGGGGGAAAGTACTCTTGAGTTAGCAGACCAGGAGGGACCAACCTTTGCAAATAATCCAGGCAGGCACAGGGACATATTGCCTTAGACAGACAGCTGCCTCATTCAGATTTACTATATTTTTTTTTCTGGTAAGAACAGGAACAATGTAATGGACACAGGTCTAAATTTGTCCCTAATAGTGTCAACATAAAATAACTGACAGGTTTTCATTCAGAGTTACAGGCTTGTAATACCAGACTGTCAGGATGTTGTAATGGCCTTTTGCAGCCTGACTGGTGATCATTTTGTCTGAGGCACCACCCAGCCCCAATCCAGCAGCACAGTGGTCATGCTTGTATGTACAGCCACCCCACTGAAGATATCTGTGAGTAATCCATCCCATGGGCTCAACACACCATCCACAGCACACTTACTGACCCCAGTGCTGTGAGTATCACAAGTCATACACTCACCATGTGTGTATTAAATAGTATTGTATTACTTGTATTAAACAGTAGTGTATCTAATTAGCAAAAATCCCTAGTTGAATGCACTGTATACTGTCAATAAGATCTTTTGTAGAGCTTTACCCAAAACATACTGAGAGTGACTGCAGCAGCAGCCTTCCTCCAGGCAAAGTCCTTTCAGCAGTCACTCACAGCCTCACACCTCTGTCAGCAGAACATATGGCCACAGTCTATGGTCAGCACCATTGCCACAGCTCCCATCCCATCCCTGGTTCCTCACTGACTCACTGATGTCTGAAGTTGAGCAGTGTGAGTCCCACCAGGCACACGTGAATGCCAGTAACTCTCCCTGTGATTGTGATGCTGTCAAAACTATGCAGAGCCTCCAAACTTGCCCAGCTGTGAGCCACATTCTTCATCCAGCCACCAACCAGGCTTTTGATTTCTCTCTCCCTCCAGTCACACCATCAAAACTTTCTGCTCCCTGCACTGGTGCAGCTGCAACACAGCAGATCTTGTAGAGCCAACACAACAGGACCAGTTCCCAGCAGGTTGATGCTGCAGGAGCTCCAGGAACAGGACTCCAGGGCTTCCAGTTGGCTGGCGTGGCTGGGACACAGTCACACCTTAAAATGACGTTTAGGCTGCAAGCAAACCAGTTTTTGGGTGTCTTCTCCTTCCCCTTGTTTCTCTGCAATGGGCATTTAGATTCCAGAGGCTGAGGTGCAAACAGCATGTCATCCACTTTGTGCAGACCCCAGCAGAGCGTGCCTTCCTCTTGTTGCCAGCTTCTAGTTTTCACTGACAGCTCTAACAGAGATTGAATGCTGTGATTATTTCTGAAATAATTTGTGAATCTAGAGTTTATTTTTATCCAGCACGTCTAGGACAGCTAAAGAATTCAAAAAGCATTTAGCACCTGAGAAATGTAATTGTGAATCTCCTCTGGGAACAGAGGGACTGGAGCGTTCATATTTCACTGGTGGAGGAGTCCTGTAATTATTTAGCACAATTTCTGACTCAAAAGTGTGCTGAATCCACGTCTACCAAAAAGAGGACAAGGCTTCCCCTTTCAGAGTGGGTTTAGTGCTTTGGATGCCACACAGGTGGAGGTACCTTCTGTAGGAGAAATGCATCTAAACTCAGAAGGGGATGAAGCTAAAACACATCCCACAAACTCTGCTGGTCATGGGTCCTGTTCTGCCCTCACACACTGCACTTGGGGCTTCCTCCTGGCTCTGAATTCCTTGGCCATGGCCAGATGTCTCAGAGCCAAGCTCACTATCACTTAATTTCTTTTTGAGTGTGACTTTGAGTGTGTATCTTATTGCACAGCTGCAGTCTGGGGCTGTGCTCGGGCAGTACAGGGCACAGGATCCCAGGGCAGTGATGTACCAACAGCAGCAGTGCTGAACCAGCTGGCAGATTCCACAACTCAAGAACATACATGCCATGAAAAAAATTACCACATGAAGTAGGTAAGGTGGTAGATGGTATCCTAAGAGGTAGAGGAGTTGGAGAGCTGGGAAACAATAAGTCAGATAGTTTCGCTCAATAATGTGCTTGCTTTGATGTTAGTAAAAAAAACCCACCATGAACTCAGATCTTGATTTCGTTACCAATGAACAGGCAATCTCAGTATTAACATACACAACTAAGGGGAGAAGCAGCTGCCTAGTTGCCTTTCAAGAGTACTGTCCCATTAAATAAACAGCCCTTCCATCATGCTCCCGTACTCCATAGCAGTCAGAAAAGCAGGAATGGATAAGTGTGGCTTGTTTTGTGGGTTTGGATTGATTTTTGAGGGCAAAGGGGCCTGTAGCTCTTTGTATGCTCCGTGCCAAATATTCCTTAGCGCTCTTGAAGGAGTAAATGGTAGATAATGGAATTTAGATGGTAGGTAAGGATGCATCAAAATGAGCCATAATTATGGGCATTAAGTGCACCTTGAGAAGGAAGCAGAGAAGGAGAGAGGTGTATCCTGCAGAAATGAGTAAATCTGTGACATGTAAAGACCAGAACTTGCCATACCCTTTTGACAGCTCCAGAGTGGTTCTGCATCACCTTCTCCCCCACGCCCCTGTGATAATAAGCATATCACAGTGATTCACTGCAGGTGGCTGTCCAGAGAGGGACCAGGAGAAGCACCTTGTGAGTATGTAATTAAAGGCAAGAGGAATTGGGAATTCTTGCTGGATTATGAGAAATAAGATATAATTGGCATGACTGAAACCTGGCAGGTTTATTTGCCTGACTGGAATGTAAAAATTGCTAGTTCTAAATTGCTAGGAAGGAAAGAGTGGTAAAAGGAATTGAGGAGGTAGAGCTCTATATTAAAGATAAAATTTCCAGCACTAGAGGAACTGAACCCAGGGGGCCTGGATAATCTCCATCTGAGGATGTTGAAATAATTGGTACATGAAAATGCAGGTTTAATAGAAAGAATCTGTACATCACTGTATTTAAAGAAGACTGGAAAAAAAGTGATACAGGCCACTTGACCCAGGAATCTTAGCACAGTTTTCAGGGAAAGCACTTAGTGCATGGCAACAAATGGGTTTTATCAAAGGTAGGGCTTTATTGAAGGTAAATCTTTTAACAAGATGAATCACTTCTTAGACAAGGGTAATGGATTAGACCCATTCTCTGTGGATTTACAAAAAAGCGTTTGATGGAATGTCCCAGTGAAAATTCTTTACAGGAGAGCTACAGAGACTGGAGAGGATGGTAAGAACACGGTGACAGATGCAGGGATGCTTCCACACTGGGGAGTGCTAAACTGCCTGAGCCACTTCAGGCTGGAAGGAAGGCACAAGGTACAGAGAGATGTGATATTGGAGGGGATCAAGTGAGAATGACAGAGATCAGACAAGACATATCGTTGATGCTTCCGTGATTTAAGACCAAAAAGGCAGAACAGACAAAAACAAATACTCCTTCCTACAGAGCTCCCGGCCAGGGAATGTTGTGAAGGGCAAAACTGGGGATTGCATGGACCCAGGGAGGAAACATCCATTTCTGTTACTAACATGATGATTTGAGAGCAACCCTTGACTGGGAAGTCCCCAAACTATCGATGCAGTATGGTAAGATAAGGGGAATATATGAGCAGAACCATCCTATGCTCACACCTTTGTTCTTCCCTAAATGTCTGTCTCTGGAGATAATACAAAGACAGTGAAGCAAGCAGACCTTTTGCTTGAATCTGTGCTGCAGATTTTATTTTATTTATTATGATGGGGATGAATAGATTGTAAGCTGACTAAAGAACAGTCTTACAAAGAGGCTGTGGCAAGTAATACGAAAAGGGCGATTATATTTCTAGTTGTCCTGAAATTCAGGGTTGGGTCTGATTCTGTCATTGCTGAGATTTGCAGCCTAGGAACAAATTAACTAGGGATACAATTTGTGTCACCTAAAAAAAATAAAGGCAAGATGAATCCTACAGCAATCCCGTGGACACCAGCACGTGTAGGTTATCTGTGCCTGAAGTGATGAACATCATCATTAGAGTACAGTGGTAAGCACTTCTTGGGAGATTACATTGCTCCTCCTATGGGAACCAACTGAGCCCTCGGATTATGTGTTTTCCTCATTGGCCAAAGAGGAGTCTGTGTAAGATTTTGCAATTCCTAACACAGAGGCCTTAATTTGAAGAGAATAATCCTACTTTGACTGTGCTTCTTACGTACGCTGTGACACAAAATCTGGGAACACTGGCATTACAGAGCAGAGATTTTTCTGCATAACTGAAAATGTGAGCTGGTCTGATAGAGTTGTAAGAACAGTATTACATTTTAAAGAAGGTTAAAAGCACCAGATGCCAAGGCATAAAGCTCTGTGAGGTCACAGGTAGTTACTAATTGGAGGGAAAAGAGAAGCACCAAGTTGGGACTGGTATTTGTCTGTGGGGTGACTGTGAGCTGCCAAGTGCTGCCATATAAAGGAAAGGTGTTATTCCAGGGAAAAATCAGCACCACAGTGCAAGGCACAGGTGACACCTGTGCCTTTTGTTAATGCCACATTATGGTAGGAAAAAAGGGGAGGTGAAATAGATGCAGAGAAGGATTCCTGAGGTAGTTAAGGAAAAGAGGATCTCCTTCAAGGAAAGAAAACTGGCCCTCTTCAGTATAACAGATTGAAGAGCTAGAGGGGATGTGGTGATACCTTATATATATATGAAAAAAAGAAAATAATATGACTTAAGTAACTTCTCATTGGGGGGAAAAAAGGGTGAAAATCCAAGGATGGGCTTCCCAGAGAATGTCTCTGGACCTCACCTCCACAGAGGGCAGTGTGAGCAAAGGAAATCCATGGGCTGAAATGGGTGCTTCTAAAGCCACAGGAAGAACTGTAGGAGAGAAGAGGAATGTTCCTGGCATGAGGGAGCTTGGAGCAAGTCCTGCCTAGCTGATTTGTTGGTGTCTTAAGGAGGTCTGAAAGGAGGTGTCTCGCCTGGCCCGCCCGGCTCACGCCGTGTCCATGTCCTGCTCCAGGGTGGCTGCTGGTCACCAGTGGGAGCCAAGAGAAAAATAGCTGCTGCCTCAATTCATGTCACACTTTCTGGAGGGTTTTATGCCTCCTCTAAAGCATCAGAAATTGGCTACAGGTGGAGGCAGTGTGTGAGGAGGCTGCTTTGCTGCCACTGACATTATTACAGCTCCAGTATCTAATTGGTATGGCTGCTCATGCACTGAACATTAAACTGATGATCTAATTTGGGATCAGAAGGGAAATCTCCCTCAGGCTAGATAACAGGGAGAGTAACAAATTTTTGCCTTCCTTTGCAGCATGGGGAAGGATCCGTTTCAGAAAAGCACTTGTGAGCTCCTCCTGACAAATCCCTGGTATTTTGCTTTCAGGATGAGCTAGGCCAGGCCATAGGAATTCACAGATTTATTCATGTTTCTCACCATGTCTCTTGCTCTCTTCTCATGGTACATGATTTCTGTGGTGGTGATTGCTTTATGGTAGGCATTCAGGTTTTTATAGGATGTTGGGGATATTTTGTGTCTGTGGTGCTCTGGGAGTTTTGGATTTTAGGTCCTCCTGATCCTGCTAGACAGACTCGTTGTATGAACATCCATCATACATAAATTGTGGATATAAAGTCCCTGCAGGCTGAGCCTCATAACAGAGCAAAGTGAGGGAGCAGGCAGCTAACTGCTCCTTATTTGATATGTTACTCTACCTCACAAGCAAGCACTGTGTTGTTTTCTCTTCGGATGTGTCTGTGCTCAACCGTTTAACCCGGTAGCCTTAAACGAAGCATCTGAGGAGTTCTGCTAGTTCCCTGTAAATGGAATAAACTTCAAAGTGCTGGAAGGCTAACACATAAGTGCCAGATTTCAAAGACAACTGAGATGCCTTACCCCGGTGTCAGTGCAAAATATGAACAGTTGCATTCAGGGCTATGGAAATAAATACGGGTTGGAATACCAATCATTGTGGTATCCCCATGGTTTTTAAACAACACCAGACTCAATCCTGATTTTAAAACTTCCCTTATGTGGGATTGGAAGATCTGGCCTAATGACAGGTCTCAAAATGGGGATGTATAGGTTGTTTTGGTTTAACCTCAGCTGGTAACCAAGTAGTGCTCAGCCCTCGCTCACTGGGATGGGGAGGAGAAACAGAAAAAGGTAAAAACAGTGGGTTGAGTAAGAACAGTTTAATAATTGAAATAAAGTAAAACATAACAACAACAACAAATAATAAAAATAGAGAAAAAGGGAGAAAGAGGACTAAAACCCAAGAAAAAAGTGGTGCACAGTACAGTTGCTCACTAATGCCCATCCCATCCCAAAGTACTGTTTGGCAGCTCCCAGCAAACTCTTCCCAGTTTATATACTGAGCATAATATTTTATAGTGTGGAATATCCCATTGGCCAGTTTGGATCAGCTGTCCTGGTCATGCTCCCTCCTGGCTTTTAGTTCACCTCCTCTCTGGCAGAGCATGAGACACTGAAAAGTCCTTGATTAGGGTAAGCACTGCTCAGCAACAACCAAAGCATCAGTGGGTTATCAACTATTCTCATCCTGAATCCAAAACCTGTTCCAGAGACTAGGAAGAAAATTAATTCTATCCCAGCCAAAACCAGGACACCAGGGAATAGGGCTACTATCTCCTGTTAGTCACAAATTGATATAATATCATTCAGTGTTCTTGTTGGTAAACAAAATGGGAATATAGATCTTTGCTGATCTAGCTCAGAAATGACTACAGAAGACAGTGAGTAATAAGAAGCAGATGTTATTACTATGGAATGACATGGCTTGTAGGATAGTCACAGGCAAACCAAATTGAATGGGTTCCACCTTCCATTTGGCTACATTTGGTGGGGAAAAGGACTCAAAGCCATTGCACCATATTTCAACTCATTAGATTTGGAGAGACCAAAAAAACACTTCATACTGTCATTCAGCCTGATTTCACTGTGCATCCCCTGGGCAGACAAAAAACACTAAATGAGAATTTGTTGCAAAGTTTTTAGGGAGAAGCTTGGAAATAAAGTTCACAAGAGGAAATGCAAGCACCATTTTTTTTCCGCTTGATTTCAAAAACTGGATATTCTTTTGCAGTGTGCTGCTGTTCACTTCCTTTAGATGTCACAGAGTAAAGGTTAAAGTTATCTCAGTTTCCATACTCCAAGGCAGAGGCACTTGCCTGGAAAAACAGGACACCTCAAACCAAAAAGCAACTGAGCATCATGAGCAGGAAAGGTGGGATAAGGTTCTGGACTTCACTTGGAAACAGGCAGCCTAAATTGCAGTGGCTAAGAGGAACAGAGAGCAGATAGATGGACAAAACAGGGAAGAAATACTGTTATGGTGTTAACTGAGGAGAAGAAATACAGGCTGATGTAGTACAGGCTCTGACATTCAAGGTCCAGAAATCTCTTTGCCTCTGCCCTACAGTCATTTGCACACCTTTCAAGCTGCAACCTGAGGACTCGTGTTCACAGCATTGTGTCCTGCCATGAGAGTAAAGCTCTGTCCTGGACCTCTTTCCTTCCATTTTGGCACTTGTCAGCTTGTGATGTCTTCATTTTCTGGAGTAATCCCATCTGTGAAACGGAGTTTCCTTCTTTGCTGTCAGACTTTCACCTCTGCCTGCCCTGCCCATGAACCTCTGGAGATAAAGCACAGACACAGTGCACATTCTCTGGCTGGGTGTTACCTGGACAGCAGCACTGGCATGGCCAAAAGAGAATCCACATTGATCCACAGCTAATATTTGGAAGGAGTGAGACCTATGGAACCATATTTCATCTATAATCAGGGCTTTAAGGTCTTATGGGTTATTTACTCCTTTGATCATTGTTAGTCACCAGCCTGGATGGAACAGCTAAAGCCCATGGGAGATGGTAGAAGGCATGTCATGCTTCACACAGTGAGGGATCTACATCAGCTGCATCCTCTGTGAAGAGCATCATTTCTAGTCTTTTACAGATTTCTGGGCAACCCTGCAGTCCCACAGATAGTGGATTGCCCATAACTAGTTTGTTTTGGCATATTTACATTCCCACAGAGCCAGCAGTGTGTGGCAGATGGTCACATCTGGGGGGAGCAGGTGAAACCCTCCCCTTCCCATTCCATGGCTTGAAATGCTTCAAGCAACTCAGAGTTCTGTCTGCTTTAATGCTTTCCAGATTATGAAGTCAGCCCTAATTTGACACCAGAGTCATTGAAAACCTCTCTCAGCACTATTGTTTCCTCAGTTCTTCCAGTCGTTTAGAAATCCGAACTATTTTCCAGCTCTCCAAATGATAGATGTGTGTACACATCCATCAGGTCTTACCAAGATAATCAGCTGAATCTTGTGACTTGGCTGTGTTTCAATTAGACATGATTTGAGAGCAGCCTGTGGAGATGTTTGCTTTCAGATACTGTGCAAGATTTTTCACATCAGGGAGAGTTCCAGCGTGGAAAACGCAGTTGCCATGGCACATAGTGCCAGGCAGCACCAACCCCTGGGCATTCCCAGCTCTGCCCACACCCACTGCTCTGAACAGCTCTCCACTGCTCCCACCAACCAAGGGGGAACCCCACTGTGTGGCTGGGACCTTTCTGATGGAAATATCACCAACTTTTGGTGATTATTTTTTTTTTTGGTAGGGGAAAAGCACACCTGAAACAAAAAAAGTGGGAAACTTTAACTTGTCCACTTTTAAAGGCAGGAAGTTTTAAGGGTTTGGGTTTGCTGCAAGAGAACAGCAGTACAGCATTCAGATCTAAAAACAACCCCAAAGCCAAAACAGATTGTGAGTAAACTCAGCCTGAGAAACTGAACAAATTCTCACCTTATTTAGAAGTAGCAGAAATGTTGATGGGCAGCAGCAATGAGTGGCAGCTGCCAGAGGGAGAGAAAACAATTGTCTGCATCGTTCAAGACATATTTTAGTGCAGCTCTGTATAAACTTGTTTATTTTGCAGAGGAAAATATCACTCCAGCAAAATCAACAGGGTCAACTGGAAAAAATGTTGATTTTGCAGAGTAACACTTGATTTTTCATTAAAAAACAATTCAATTAAATACTCTGTCTGGGATCACTTTAATCAAAGTTGGAATATTTCAGTTGTTAATTAACCTGATAACTCGCTTTGAGTGAGCCCATTAGCCTGTATTTTCCCTAATGTAGTACTTTTTTTCACTGGAGTTGTAGTTGGAGTCCTCAGCCTCGTCTAGGCTGGGATCCCTTGTGGGTTATAGCTTTTTTTAGACAAATACAATGATTTTACTCTCAGTAGATGATGTGGGATCTCATCAGAACCACGTGACTCCAGATATAATTGGAGAGATAAAGATTTGTTAGGGCCTATTGGGAAAAAAAAAAGGGGACCTTGTCTGTCACAGGCTGTGAGCCAGGGTGTTTCTAAAAGGGAATGTTGTTTAAATGAAACATAATCATTTAAATTTCCATCAGAAATGTACTTTTGAACTCGTAAAATTTTATGCAGAGTAAGTGAATACAGGCAGCTTTTTCTTTTTTTTCTTTTTTCTTTTTCTTTTTTTTTTTTGTGAGATGAAAAGCAGAGTTATAACAGAGTTCAGTCAGAGCTACCGGATTTCTTTTAAGTCAAATTATTTAACTAGAATATGTTCAAACCGTGTCATTGGAAGACATACAAAGTAGGATTTTTTCAGAGTTGTTTTTATTTTGCTGCTCTGGTTATTAATGAGCCATTTATCCCTGGCTCACAGAAGAAAGAACTCAGGAACGTAGGACAGATAAGTGTGATCCAGGACATCAACTGCTGGTCCTTGCTATGGCAACAGCCACGGTAGAAGCAGAATATTGTCTTAAAGGCAAAGCTTTTTTAGGTGTTTTATTTTGCTCTCTTCCCAGTTTCCAGCCTAACCCACCAGGTTGCTGAGGTGTTCTCTGGCCAAATCCAACCACCTTTGGGCAGTGTGGGAGCCTGAAGACAGGAGCAAACAAACCACGTATTTTAGGTGGAAAAAAGGGTAGAACACACACAGGTCTCACCAAGGCTTGAAGCCAGAGAGTTTCCAGTGAGCATGTTGAACTTGGGTGTTCAGCTGTGTGCTGGAGTTCAGACCCAGCCTCTGTGCACCTAGACCTGCCTTTCAGCTGCTCTGTGTGGCTCTCCAGCGGCTCCCTGGTGCCTTCCACAGGCCCACAGAGGAATGCCAGCCTGCATCCATGCTGGGAGCCACAGCCAGGCACCCCTGGTCTGCAGGGTGACTGTGCCCACAAGGTGTGCAGAGCAGAGCAGGGAAGGCAGCCCAGAGATACCCCACACATGAGACCTGCTGGCTCTATGGGACCCGTGGGCTCTATGGGACGTTTGTCTCAGTTTTCTGGTGGGATTGAACCTGGGGGATTTGGAAAAGTCACTTCTCTTGGGTAGGTTTTGCTTTCAAATTACTGTTGGGACTAGGGAGGGGCAGCTGCCTCTGGACTCTGCCCAAGGAAGGCACGAGGAATAAGCATTTGCCTCCCACAGAGTCCAGCTGTCCAAAGTGTGTGTGACCCTGGAGTAGAGCTCTCCAGAGGAAAAGATAAGGGAGCAGCCCCGCTACCTCCACACACTAGGGAAAGGTCTGGGGACCTACCTGAGGTGACAGGACCCATGGGTGACCCCTCTACCCTGTGGTCCCATCCCTGGAGCAGTCCTGCTCTCACCAGCTCCTTTCCCTGCTCCAGAGCACAGCCCTGCCAGAGCAGTGCCTGCCTTGCACACAGCCTTCCACTCCTTCCTGAAACATTTGGATGTTGCAGACATGAGACAATTTTCCTGACAAGTACGTGCCACACACTCGGAAGGGCTGGAAGCTCTGGACTTCCCAGCACGTTGTGAGCAGCAGAAAGCAGTACAGAAGGATCATCTCCTCGTGCTGCCACAACTTTCTCTCTGTGTCCCTGGCACTGACACAGTGATCAAATCCACATCTTCCTGTAACTGTTTCATAAGAACACATAGAAGCCCAAAGCTGAGCTTTTTTCAGTGGAAACTACTGTGGAGCTGGAAAGCATTTGCCCTGCAGAGCTGAGGGATCTCCGTCAGCTGCAGGGCCATGAGATGGGAGAAGTCTGAGGGAACACTGAACGTGCTCCTGGGAAGCTGAGCCCAGGGATTTTAAGGCCCAGGGAACTTCTTGTCCCTTGACTGTTTGCTGTTGGACCCCTTCCCACGCAGGTTGGGCCTGTGTTCAAGGGGCAGGTGCACACACACACACACACACACACACACATACGTGTGAGCAGGCATGACACTAACGTGTCAGACCACACAGACCCACCAGAGACAGCTGTGCCTTTACCAACATCCACAGAAAAAACATCACCCTCATCAGCAAACTCTCTCCTCTCCCTGCTGTGCCTGAGCAGGTCTGGAGATCACTGCTGAAACATGCACACCCTGTCCCACTGGAGATGCACAGGCACATCCCATTGATGGTCCCTGAGATGTTTGCATGGGCTCTAAGTCTGTTATCCATATCAAGACCTCAAAACTCTTTCCCACCCACCAGCTCAGTCTTTCCAGATGTATCTCCTCCCACCCCCTGGCTGCTTCT
>NW_021938949.1:16495463-16634406 GCF_001715985.3 Manacus vitellinus
TCTCTGTGGATTTACAAAAAAGCGTTTGATGGAATGTCCCAGTGAAAATTCTTTACAGGAGAGCTACAGAGACTGGAGAGGATGGTAAGAACACGGTGACAGATGCAGGGATGCTTCCACACTGGGGAGTGCTAAACTGCCTGAGCCACTTCAGGCTGGAAGGAAGGCACAAGGTACAGAGAGATGTGATATTGGAGGGGATCAAGTGAGAATGACAGAGATCAGACAAGACATATCGTTGGTGCTTCCGTGATTTAAGACCAAAAAGGCAGAACAGACAAAAATAAATACTCCTTCCTACAGAGCTCCCGGCCAGGGAATGTTGTGAAGGGCAAAACTGGGGATTGCATGGACCCAGGGAGGAAACATCCATTTCTGTTACTAACATGATGATTTGAGAGCAACCCTTGACTGGGAAGTCCCCAAACTATCGATGCAGTATGGTAAGATAAGGGGAATATATGAGCAGAACCATCCTATGCTCACACCTTTGTTCTTCCCTAAATGTCTGTCTCTGGAGATAATACAAAGACAGTGAAGCAAGCAGACCTTTTGCTTGAATCTGTGTTGCAGATTTTATTTTATTTATTATGATGGGGATAAATAGATTGTAAGCTGACTAAAGAACAGTCTTACAAAGAGGCTGTGGCAAGTAATACGAAAAGGGCGATTATATTTCTAGTTGTCCTGAAATTCAGGGTTGGGTCTGATTCTGTCATTGCTGAGATTTGCAGCCTAGGAACAAATTAACTAGGGATACAATTTGTGTCACCTAAAAAAAATAAAGGCAAGATGAATCCTACAGCAATCCCATGGACACCAGCACGTGTAGGTATCTGTGCCTAAAGTGATGAACATCATCATTAGAGTACAGTGGTAAGCACTTCTTGGGAGATTACATTGCTCCTCCTATGGGAACCAACTGAGCCCTCGGATTATGTGTTTTCCTCATTGGCCAAAGAGGAGTCTGTGTAAGATTTTGCAATTCCTAACACAGAGGCCTTAATTTGAAGAGAATAATCCTACTTTGACTGTGCTTCTTACGTACGCTGTGACACAAAATCTGGGAACACTGGCATTACAGAGCAGAGATTTTTCTGCATAACTGAAAATGTGAGCTGGTCTGATAGAGTTGTAAGAACAGTATTACATTTTAAAGAAGGTTAAAAGCACAAGATGCCAAGGCATAAAGCTCTGTGAGGTCACAGGTAGTTACTAATTGCAGGGAAAAGAGAAGCACCAAGTTGGGACCGGTATTTGTCTGTGGGGTGACTGTGAGCTGCCAAGTGCTGCCATATAAAGGAAAGGTGTTATTCCAGGGAAAAATCAGCACCACAGTGCAAGGCACAGGTGACACCTGTGCCTTTTGTTAAGGCCACATTATGGTAGGAAAAAGGGGGAGGTGAAATAGATGCAGAGAAGGATTGCCGAGGTAGTTAAGGAAAAGAGGATCTCCTTCAAGGAAAGAAAACTGGCCCTCTTCAGTATAACAGATTGAAGAGCTAGAGGGGATGTGGTGATACCTTATATATATATGAAAAAAAGAAAATAATATGACTTAAGTAACTTCTCATTGGGGGGAAAAAAGGGTGAAAATCCAAGGATGGGCTTCCCGGAGAATGTCTCTGGACCTCACCTCCACAGAGGGCAGTGTGAGCAAAGGAAATCCATGGGCTGAAATGGGTGCTTCTAAAGCCACAGGAAGAACTGTAGGAGAGAAGAGGAATGTTCCTGGCATGAGGGAGCTCGGAGCAAGTCCTGCCTAGCTGATTTGTTGGTGTCTTAAGGAGGTCTGAAAGGAGGTGTCTCGCCTGGCCCGCCCGGCTCACGCCGTGTCCGTGTCCTGCTCCAGGGTGGCTGCTGGTCACCAGTGGGAGCCAAGAGAAAAATAGCTGCTGCCTCAATTCATGTCACACTTTCTGGAGGGTTTTATGCCTCCTTTAAAGCATCAGAAATTGGCTACAGGTGGAGGCAGTGTGTGAGGAGGCTGCTTTGCTGCCACTGACATTATTACAGCTCCAGTATCTAATTGGTATGGCTGCTCATGCACTGAACATTAAACTGATGATCTAATTTGGGATCAGAAGGGAAATCTCCCTCAGGCTAGATAACAGGGAGAGTAACAAATTTTTGCCTTCCTTTGCAGCATGGGGAAGGATCCGTTTCAGAAAAGCACTTGTGAGCTCCTCCTGACAAATCCCTGGTATTTTGCTTTCAGGATGAGCTAGGCCAGGCCATAGGAATTCACAGATTTATTCGTGTTCCTCACCATGTCTCTTGCTTTCTTCCCATGGTACATGATTTCTGTGGTGGTGATTGCTTTATGGTAGGCATTCAGGTTTTTATAGGATGTTGGGGATATTTTGTGTCTGTGGTGCTCTGGGAGTTTTGGATTTTAGGTCCTCCTGATCCTGCTAGACAGACTCGTTGTATGAACATCCATCATACATAAATTGTGGATATAAAGTCCCTGCAGGCTGAGCCTCATAACAGAGCAAAGTGAGGGAGCAGGCAGCTAACTGCTCCTTATTTGATATGTTACTCTACCTCACAAGCAAGCACTGTGTTGTTTTCTCTTCGGATGTGTCTGTGCTCAACCGTTTAACCCAGTAGCCTTAAACGAAGCATCTGAGGAGTTCTGTTAGTTCCCTGTAAATGGAATAAACTTCAAAGTGCTGGAAGGCTAACACATAAGTGCCAGATTTCAAAGACAACTGAGATGCCTTACCCCGGTGTCAGTGCAAAATATGAACAGTTGCATTCAGGGCTATGGAAATAAATACGGGATGGAATACCAATCATTGTGGTATCCCCGTGGTTTTTAAACAACACCAGACTCAATCCTGATTTTAAAACTTTCCTTATATGGGATTGGAATATCTGGCTTGATGACAGGTCTCAAAATGGGGATGTATAGGTTGTTTTGGTTTAACCTCAGCTGGCAACCAAGTAGTGCTCAGCCCTCGCTCACTGGGATGGGGAGGAGAAACAGAAAAAGGTAAAAACAGTGGGTTGAGATAAGAACAGTTTAATAATTGAAATAAAGTAAAACATAACAACAACAACAGATAATAAAAATAGAGAAAAAGGGAGAGAGAGGACTAAAACCCAAGAAAAAAGTGGTGCACAGTACAGTTGCTCACTAATGCCCATCCCATCCCAAAGTACTGTTTGGCAGCTCCCAGCAAACTCTTCCCAGTTTATATACTGAGCATAATATTTTATAGTGTGGAATATCCCATTGGCCAGTTTGGATCAGCTGTCCTGGTCATGCTCCCTCCTGGCTTTTAGTTCACCTCCTCTCTGGCAGAGCATGAGACACTGAAAAGTCCTTGATTAGGGTAAGCACTGCTCAGCAACAACCAAAGCATCAGTGGGTTATCAACTATTCTCATCCTGAATCCAAAACCTGTTCCAGAGACTAGGAAGAAAATTAATTCTATCCCAGCCAAAACCAGGACACCAGGGAATAGGGCTACTATCTCCTGTTAGTCACAAATTGATATAATATCATTCAGTGTTCTTGTTGGTAAACAAAATGGGAATATAGATCTTTGCTGATCTAGCTCAGAAATGACTACAGAAGACAGTGAGTAATAAGAAGCAGATGTTATTACTATGGAATGACATGGCTTGTAGGATAGTCACAGGCAAACCAAATTGAATGGGTTCCACCTTCCATTTGGCTACATTTGGTGGGGAAAAGGACTCAAAGCCATTGCACCATATTTCAACTCATTAGATTTGGAGAGACCAAAAAAACACGTCATACTGTCATTCAGCCTGATTTCACTGTGCATCCCCTGGGCAGACAAAAAACACTAAATGAGAATTTGTTGCAAAGTTTTTAGGGAGAAGCTTGGAAATAAAGTTCACAAGAGGAAATGCATTTTTTTTCCACTCGATTTCAAAAACTGGATTCTCTTTTGCAGTGTGCTGCTGTTCACTTCCTTTAAATGTCACAGAGTAAAGGTTAAAGTTATCTCAGTTTCCATACTCCTAGGCAGGGGCACTTGCCTGGAAAAACAGGACACCTCAAACCAAAAAGCAACTGAGCATCATGAGCAGGAAAGGTGGGATAAGGTTCTGGACTTCACTTGGAAACAGGCAGCCTAAATTGCAGTGGCTAAGAGGAATAGAGAGCAGACAGATGGACAAAACAGGGAAGAAATACTGTTATGGTGTTAACTGAGGAGAAGAAATACAGGCTGATGTAGTACAGGCTCTGACATTCAAGGTCCCCTCCAGAAATCTCTTTGCCTCTGCCCTACAGTCATTTGCACACCTTTCAAGCTGCAACCTGAGGACTCGTGTTCACAGCATCACATCCTGCCATGAGAGTAAGGCTCTGTCCTGGACCTCTTTCCTTCCATTTTGGCACTTGTCAGCTTGTGATGTCTTCATTTTCTGAAGTAATCCCATCTGTGAAACGGAGTTTCCTTCTTTGCTGTCAGACTTTCACCTCTGCCTGCCCTGCCCATGAACCTCTGGAGATAAAGCACAGACACAGTGCACATTCTCTGGCTGGGTGTTACCTGGACAGCAGCACTGGCATGGCCAAAAGAGAATCCACATTGATCCACAGCTAATATTTGGAAGGAGTGAGACCTATGGAACCATATTTCATCTATAATCAGGGCTTTAAGGTCTTATGGGTTATTTACTCCTTTGATCATTGTTAGTCACCAGCCTGGATGGAACAGCTAAAGCCCATGGGAGATGGTAGAAGGCATGTCATGCTTCACACAGTGAGGGATCTACATCAGCTGTATCCTCTGTGAAGAGCATCATTTCTAGTCTTTTACAGTTTTCTGAGCAACCCTGCAGTCCCACAGATAGTGGATTGCCCATAACTAGTTTGTTTTGGCATATTTACATTCCCACAGAGCCAGCAGTGTGTGGCAGATGGTCACATCTGGGGGGAGCAGGTGAAACCCTCCCCTTCCCATTCCATGGCTTGAAATGCTTCAAGCAACTCAGAGTTCTGTCTGCTTTAATGCTTTCCAGATTATGAAGTCAGCCCTAATTTGACACCAGAGTCATTGAAAACCTCTCTCAGCACTATTGTTTCCTCAGTTCTTCCAGTCGTTTAGAAATCCGAACTATTTTCCAGCTCTCCAAATGATAGATGTGTGTACACATCCATCAGGTCTTACCAAGATAATCAGCTGAATCTTGTGACTTGGCTGTGTTTCAATTAGACATGATTTGAGAGCAGCCTGTGGAGATGTTTGCTTTCAGATACTGGGCAAGATTTTTCACATCAGGGAGAGTTTCAGCGTGGAAAACGCAGTTGCCATGGCACATAGTGCCAGGCAGCACCAACCCCTGGGCATTCCCAGCTCTGCCCACACCCACTGCTCTGAACAGCTCTCCACTGCTCCCACCAACCAAGGGGGAACCCCACTGTGTGGCTGGGACCTTTCTGATGGAAATATCACCAACTTTTGGTGATTATTTTTTTTTTTGGTAGGGGAAAAGCACACCTGAAACAAAAAAAGTGGGAAACTTTAACTTGTCCACTTTTAAAGGCAGGAAGTTTTAAGGGTTTGGGTTTGCTGCAAGAGAACAGCAGTACAGCATTCAGATCTAAAAACAACCCCAAAGCCAAAACAGATTGTGAGTAAACTCAGCCTGAGAAACGGAACAAATTCTCATGTTATTTAGAAGTAGCAGAAATGTTGATGGGCAGCAGCAATGAGTGGCAGCTGCCAGAGGGAGAGAAAACAATTGTCTGCATCGTTCAAGACATATTTTAGTGCAGCTCTGTATAAACTTGTTTATTTTGCAGAGGAAAATATCACTCCAGCAAAATCAACAGGGTCAACTGGAAAAAATGTTGATTTTGCAGAGTAACACTTGATTTTTCATTAAAAAACAATTCAATTAAATACTCTGTCTGGGATCACTTTAATCAAAGTTGGAATATTTCAGTTGTTAATTAACCTGATAACTCGCTTTGAGTGAGCCCATTAGCCTGTATTTTCCCTAATGTAGTACTTTTTTTCACTGGAGTTGTAGTTGGAGTCCTCAGCCTCATCTAGGCTGGGATCCCTTGTGGGTTATAGCTTTTTTTAGACAAATACAATGATTTTACTCTCAGTAGATGATGTGGGATCTCATCAGAACCACGTGACTCCAGATATAATTGGAGAGATAAAGATTTGTTAGGGCCTATTGGGAAAAAAAAAAGGGGACCTTGTCTGTCACAGGCTGTGAGCCAGGGTGTTTCTAAAAGGGAATGTTGTTTAAATGAAACATAATCATTTAAATTTCCATCAGAAATGTACTTTTGAACTCGTAAAATTTTATGCAGAGTAAGTGAATACAGGCAGCTTTTTCTTTTTTTTTCTTTTTTCTTTTTCTTTTTTTTTTTTGTGAGATGAAAAGCAGAGTTATAACAGAGTTCAGTCAGAGCTACCGGATTTCTTTTAAGTCAAATTATTTAACTAGAATATCTTCAAACCGTGTCATTGGAAGACATACAAAGTAGGATTTTTTCAGAGTTGTTTTTATTTTGCTGCTCTGGTTATTAATGAGCCATTTATCCCTGGCTCACAGAAGAAAGAACTCAGGAACGTAGGACAGATAAGTGTGATCCAGGACATCAACTGCTGGTCCTTGCTATGGCAACAGCCACGGTAGAAGCAGAATATTGTCTTAAAGGCAAAGCTTTTTTAGGTGTTTTATTTTGCTCTCTTCCCAGTTTCCAGCCTAACCCACCAGGTTGCTGAGGTGTTCTCTGGCCAAATCCAACCACCTTTGGGCAGCGTGGGGGCCTGAAGACAGGAGCAAACAAACCACATATTTTAGGTGGAAAAAAGGGTAGAACACACACAGGTCTCACCAAGGCTTGAAGCCAGAGAGTTTCCAGTGAGCATGTTGAACTTGGGTGTTCAGCTGTGTGCTGGAGGTCAGACCCAGCCTCTGTGCACCTAGACCTGCCTTTCAGCTGCCCTGTGTAGCTCTCCAGTGGCTCCCTGGTGCCTTCCACAGGCCCACAGAGGAATGCCAGCCTGCATCCATGCTGGGAGCCACAGCCAGGCACCCCTGGTCTGCAGGGTGACTGTGCCCACAAGGTGTGCAGAGCAGAGCAGGGAAGGCAGCCCAGAGATACCCCACACATGAGACCTGCTGGCTCTATGGGACCCGTGGGCTCTATGGGACATGTTTGTCTCAGTTTTCTGGTGGGATTGAACCTGGGGGATTTGGAAAAGTCACTTCTCTTGGGTAGGTTTTGCTTTCAAATTACTGTTGGGACTAGGGAGGGGCAGCTGCCTCTGGACTCTGCCCAAGGAAGGCACGAGGAATAAGCATTTGCCTCCCACAGAGTCCAGCTGTCCAAAGTGTGTGTGACCCTGGAGTAGAGCTCTCCAGAGGAAAAGATAAGGGAGCAGCCCCGCTACCTCCACACACTAGGGAAAGGTCTGGGGACCTACCTGAGGTGACAGGACCCATGGGTGACCCCTCTACCCTGTGGTCCCATCCCTGGAGCAGTCCTGCTCTCACCAGCTCCTTTCCCTGCTCCAGAGCACAGCCCTGCCAGAGCAGTGCCTGCCTTGCACACAGCCTTCCACTCCTTCCTGAAACATTTGGATGTTGCAGACATGAGACAATTTTCCTGACAAGTACGTGCCACACACTCGGAAGGGCTGGAAGCTCTGGACTTCCCAGCACGTTGTGAGCAGCAGAAAGCAGTACAGAAGGATCATCTCCTCGTGCTGCCACAACTTTCTCTCTGTGTCCCTGGCACTGACACAGTGATCAAATCCACATCTTCCTGTAACTGTTTCATAAGAACACACAGAAGCCCAAAGCTGAGCTTTTTTCAGTGGAAACTACTGTGGAGCTGGAAAGCATTTGCCCTGCAGAGCTGAGGGATCTCCGTCAGCTGCAGGGCCATGAGATGGGAGAAGTCTGAGGGAACACTGAATGTGCTCCTGGGAAGCTGAGCCCAGGGATTTTAAGGCCCAGGGAACTTCTTGTCCCTTGACTGTTTGCTGTTGGACCCCTTCCCACGCAGGTTGGGCCTGTGTTCAAGGGGCAGGTGCACACACACACACACACACACACACACATACGTGTGAGCAGGCATGACACTAACGTGTCAGACCACACAGACCCACCAGAGACAGCTGTGCCTTTACCAACATCCACAGAAAAAACATCACCCTCATCAGCAAACTCTCTCCTCTCCCTGCTGTGCCTGAGCAGGTCTGGAGATCACTGCTGAAACATGCACACCCTGTCCCACTGGAGATGCACAGGCACATCCCATTGATGGTCCCTGAGATGTTTGCATGGGCTCTAAGTCTGTTATCCATATCAAGACCTCAAAACTCTTTCCCACCCACCAGCTCAGTCTTTCCAGATGTATCTCCTCCCACCCCCTGGCTGCTTCTGTTTGGATTTTCCCTGACAAGTTACAATCACACGTAGACATGCACACATACAGGATTGGATTAATTAATTAGGATTGAATAGAGAAAACCACAGGTAAATTTTGGACTGGTAGGATCCTGTGACCCATCAGCCCTTCTCAGGAAGGCCAGCAGAGACTCAGCTGAGCCCGTGCAGAGACAGTCTGGTCAGGAGGGAGAGTCTTTGCAAGAACTTGCATAGATGGTGTTTCTACCTCACCCTTGGGAAGACACAGAAGAAGCTGGTACCAAGTGCTTTGGTTATGGATCTTTAGGTGGTTGGTGAGTCTTCTCTCCTCAGCCTCCAGCAGCTCCCTGACACTGCTGAGCTCCACAGACCTCCTCAGGCACTGTTCACAGCCACTGCTCCTGCATGGAAGTGGAGAATTCAAGCCAGGTCATAGCTCTTCTGTATGTGAGTGAAGAGTAGGAGAGATCACTCCTTGGTTTTCCTCTCTGTCAGAATCACAGCCAGAAATGGGTGAAGGCAGGACTCTCAGAGGGATGAATCCTAGACACTCTTCTTGTTGCTTCTCTAAACAGCCTTTTCTGTATTCTCTGAAGACTCTCCAGGAGCCTGGTTAGGAGGAGAAGATGCATCTGGAAAAGGACAGCACAGCAGGATAAACTCTGCCAAGTCTAAAATTAAACTTAAGAGGGCTTAAGAGATCAGTTATACAAGATATCCAAAAATAACGTAGAATAAATCCTAAGAGGAATAGTGAAAGCACTGCTGACTTCTTCAGTCCTCAGTAAGATGCATGTCTGCATGGGGAAGTATGGATGTGATCTATAAATACCACCAGTGTTTACCACTGAAAATGGAGGAGGGGTTTCCAGTGCTCCAGCAACAGGAACAACAAAGGGAAGTGTCAGGAGCTGCTTGTGCAGTTCCTTCCAATGACCTTCAGCAGCAAGACAGGCACAATCCAGACATCAGCTGCTGGAAGTGAAGTGACATCCTCCCAAGCTTCCCTGTCTCCAGTCTATGCTCAGTCATTGTGCTAAAAAAGTCCAAAAGGGCTTTTTCTGGACATTCCAGCATTTTCTGTCCATATTATTTAAACTGGAGGCCTCACCACAGCCATCTCTCCTGGGAGAGATGGTGTTCTGGGCAAGCTGGTTAGAGGGAGGAGGAGGATGCACATTCCTCCCAACAGCCTGTGACCACACTCTCTCCTCCTGTCCTGCAGACAAGGCACCTGCAGCCAAACACCCTCGTACCATCAGCCCCCTCAGCACCCCCACGTGTCAGAAAGGCTCTGTGTCTGAAAGGCACCACGTACCTCCATCCTCTTTCTTCTCCTTCTGTAACTCAGAAAATTCTGGGAAGTCCAGAACTTCCAGCCCTTCCAAGTGTGTGGCACGTACTTGTCAGGAGAATTGCCTCATCAAAACATTTCAGCTCTCAGAACAGCCTGTGCAGTTCCTGCAGTAACAAATGCCATTCCCCTTTGCCTGTCTTGGGATAACATGGTGGAGAGTCAGGTATTTGTTAAAACTTTCCAGTACTGTGGTTTGGATTCACTGCAATCAGAGGTGAGAGGTGATCAGTGCTAGCCAGTTAGCTTGAAGTCAGATTAGAATAAAACTTTCTTAAAAATAATAACTCACATCTGGGGGAAGAAAAAAAAACCAAGGGGAAAAGGAAAACAAAAACCACACCACAAAACCAGACCCAAACCACAGATCCATATGGCTAGAATGAAAAATCCTGCTTAATCTGCTTATATCAAGTCCAAATCTAAAGGTCACTCTCCCTATATTCTCTTCATTTTATGTCAGTGCACTCCTGAAACACCTCATGTCCTAAAACTCTGAGGCTCTGGATGAGAATGTTTCCTACTTACAGCACAGTCTCTTTTATAGTCCAGAACTCTTTTATAGTTTTTATATTTCTCTGGATTTCTTGGTCAGAGGCCTAAAGTACAGCACGTGTGAAAAGAAATGGGGAGAACTGGGCTTGTTCACCACCCTAAAACCAGAGAAAGAATGATTAGAAATGTGCTAGAGCAGCCAGAGAAGTTCAGGTTGGGTATAAGAGGCCACTTCTCCAGAAGGGTGGTGCAGCCCTGGGAGCAGAGCAGGGGGGAAACTCCATGCTTGGAGACCCTAAATGGTGGGTAACACCATCCTTGAGGCATTCCAGGATTTGGAAATGTCACAGTTGACCTGAGCAGGTGTCAGTGACAGTCCTGCTCGGAACAGGAGGCTGGACAGGAGACCTGCAGGGTCCTGCCAACACAGCCCTTCTGGGCTGGTGTGAATTCTGTGATCCAGTAGTTGTCTTTCTGTCTGTCTGCCCCTAAACTTCATAACTTTTCCATCTGACATTCCTTCTGCTCAGTTAGAGCCTGCCCTACCAACCTCTTTGGCCACAGAGATGGTGCTTTGATAGGTTAAGTGTCACCTCCTTTTCTTGACTGTCCCCTGGATTCACAGACTAGAAATCCCTGCCCTGCCATGGAGTTACCAAAATGTTCATTTCAATGTCAAGTGAACCTTTTCTTTTACAGCAACTTGTACATAGACTACAGACTATGTACACAACACTTCTCAGTGTATTTAGCATAGGTTTAAAATGGCAAAAATCAATTAAAAGCAGTCATAATAGCATTATAATAGTAAATTGTTATGTCAGCACAGTCATCATTTGAATAGTTATGTTTATCTCAATTGTACCAAAAAAGACACAGAAAAATTAATATTTTACATTGGTGTGTACCTATACTTGTATTAAAACTAAGAAAAAATTACACACTGACTTTGCCATCACCATGGCATTTCACTGTTTATTCTTTTTTAATGGCTCACATTTCCTAAATCAGTTCTCTGACTCTGCAATTAAAAGTGAGCAAAGGTAATTAAAAAATCCCTAGTCCTTTAGCTGCCTTGTCATCAATTAAAGTCTTAAAGGGCAAAATGGATTCTCCTCATGACCCCTGGCAGGCCTGCTGAGCTCTGACTTCTCGAGTCAGGTGAGCTGTTGGGGACCTTGGAATATATCACACCAAAGGAAACACATGCCCTTGGTGGATGGATGCACCTGGGGCAGAGGAGTTATTTTATGATCTTTGCCTGAAGAAGTAAAAAGAAAGGTCCAAGCATCCACCCTTAGGATACATTTCCTGTTCAGAAGAAATAGGCTTCTCTGCAAAAATAGAGGTGGAGTCCTAAACAGAGAGAGTTTAATTTGCAGTAATAAGAGGATGGAGCAGCCACGAAGCAGAGGGAGTGGCACAGGCTGTGATGGTCAGAGCAAGACATTTGCCTGCTTTATAAACACTATTTTTTTAAATGCTCTGTGATTGCTTAACTTCTTTGTGCTTCAGGTTTTGTCTGACCTAGTCACATGTCCTGTCTGTGTATGAAAACCTCTGTGCCCATAGAATGCTCCCACCCACATTGGGGCACAGGCATTGTCCAGTGATGGGAAGCAGGAGGGCAAAAGTGTCAGTGCAAGAGGTCTGTGCCCTCCCAGGGCAGGGAAAACCTCTGTGGTGTTTTTCCCTGTGTCACTCCATCCGGAGGGCAGCATTGCTCCTGGCCTGGGGAAAGAGCATCACTGACCCAGCAGGGGCTCAGACAGCAAAGAAAGCTTTTCTGCACGACCTGTATCCCACAGTCCTGATGAAGGGGCTGTAATCCTAAGGGAGGGTCCAGCCCTGTGAGCAGGGTGGGTTTGGTCAGGATGGAAGCACAGGGGAATGTCTGCCCTCAGTGTGAGACAGCCCTGGGGTCCTGTAGAGACTGGGGTGGGAGCAGTGGCAGGAACCCAGCCCAGAGAGGGGGCAGAGCAACACCAGTCCACTGCTGACTCCTAAAACGATCCTTTTCTTTTAAAGGTGAGAAGTGTCGAAGTTTTATTGACCTTGCCCCGGCTTCTGAAAAAGGTAAGACAACACAGCCAAGGCTTCTTCCCACTGTACAAATGGCATCAGTGTTGTGCCTTGTCATGCTGGAGTGCCAGGGGACACATCAGCACAGCAAGACCTCCATGTCATCCCCATTACACACAGCCAGGTGATAAAAACACCCAGGGTTTATGACAGCTGATTGCTCAGTTTATGCAGATCTTATGCATAAGATTATTAAGATCATAAGCTCATAAATTAAGATCATTCTTTGATCTTAATTCAGATGATTTTTTTTCAAGAAAATACAGATTTATATTGTAATATAGACACCTTTCTTTCTCGTGTGAGAAAGGACGTGCTACATGGTCTCCTCAGGCCATGAAGATATTTATGGTCAGAAGAATGCAGTCACACAGCACCAAATATCTCCTTGTGAGAGAGGCAATCATCTAGATGCATGTTTGTTTGCTTTACCCTTTTAAAAAATTATATGTTCAAGTGCACGGAGGCAGGCTGCAAACATTTTTCCTTACCCTGTTATTGGAGTTTAACTAATTAATTATTGAGAATTATTTAATTCTCAAAAGCAATTTAACCCATATTTTAAAATGGTATCTATAAGGAAAAAAAAACGTGTAGAGTTGCATTAAACTGGGTGGCTGAGCCCATCCTGTTGCCAGCTCCAGACAGAGCAGAGCACTCTGCCCACAGACCATGAGGTGCCCAGTACGTTTTGTGAGATCACTTGAGACAATCCCAAAGCATTTTGGGCACAAGGTGCCTTCATCAGGTGTGGTGGAGCAGCAGTAAGTGGCGGAAGGAACAATTGTTCTGAGTTTGTCTGAATTGCTGATCCGCGGGAAAACGGAGAGAAAGGCAATTACCATTAATAAAGCAGAGGGTATTGCAGTGAGAGGAACAGTCACAGGGAGCCTCTGTGAAATCCATTGTAAGCAAACCCAAATAAATTATGCACATAAGGGAAGAACAAGCCTGGGATTACTGCTGCTAATGGGCTCCGAGTTAAATCTCACACACACAAATGGGACCTCGGGGCATAACTGCTCTTATGAAACCAGCAGCTCAGTACCCAGCAGCAATCAGAAAACAAACTGTCTGCTAGAAAGCATTAGAAAAGGACTTCAGAGCAGAGCAGAGAGCGTGAGGACTGCACACATCTGAAAGCTTCACCTTTGTGCAAAATGCAGCAGGACATTTTGTCCTTTTTAGTGCAGCTCACAGAACAACAACAGGGATAGCAAAGTTCTGGAAAGTTCTGTGCAAGGACAAGAGTGAGACTCTGCAGCCTGAGGGAGAGACATGGGAGAGGAGATATAGTGGACAGTGATAAGGATGTGAGAGGAGCTGAAGAGGCAGCCTGGGTGTTAAGATCCAATTCCTGAGTGGTTCCCCACGGCGCTGCCCAGCCCAAGGACTGGTGGGCACAGCAGGGCACCCTCAGGAGACAGACTCACAGCAAGCACAAGGTGTCTGTTTTAAAGGCAGTGGAGTGGTTTTTTGCTTTCTCCATTTTCTGTGGAACTTCATTATGGTGCATAATGCTTGGCTCCAGCACCCACACACTTTCCAAAACAGCATTTAGTGCTTTACTTTTAGTATTTCTTTTGGTTGTGTGAAATGCTGTCAGCAATTTTTTTTTTTTCCACGAGAATTTTAGAGTTGCTGCATGATGTCAGTGCATATTTCTAGACTATTCTGTTTTTCTTTTTTGGAGGAAGGAAGGCTCCTTTGGTGTTGTGTTATGAAGAAAATTGTGTCTATGTCTGAAGTCTTTGCATGGAGCTGTAAGGCATATTGACAGAAAGAGAGGGCAATGCTGTGTCAGAGATGGAAAGTGCTGACCACCAGACTCACAAACAAAGCCAGGGTAAATTCCACAACTGTAAATCAAGTTGGACACTGCAACATAGTTAATCTGAAATTTTCACCATCAGTCTTGTACTGTAAAGAGAAACCCTCACCACATGTGAGGAGAAAATCGTGTATCAACGATGTCCAATTTACTTCCACTGAAGAATTCTGTAATTCCTTGAGTTAATCTGCTCTTTTCCAGTTAGAAAGAACTTCTTATTCCTCTAATTTCTTTATCCCCTCACTCAGCATTGACTTTAATGGTCAGAGGCTTATCAGCTACTCAGTTCCACCGAGTCCTAAGACAGATTCTTGATTCTTCTTCCAAGTAAATGAGATAGGATAAAATACAGTGAATAGCAAAATTTGAGTTCAGTTATACAAACAATGTGGGTTTCCCAGTCCATTGTGTAACTGGGAAATTTTGGACTAAACTTACCTTCACAATGAGACTTCAGCTTACTCAGTTCCTGTACATATTCTTGGATTATTCAATATTCTTATATATTCAACAACCAAAAACTGGTTGTTCCAGGTTTTGATCATCTGAAATATCTCTATAGTGCATGGTCTGTTACTGCAAACGAGCACTCAGCTTCCCAAAATTTCCTTTTCAGTTGGTTTTCCTTGATACAAAGAGCACCTCTGCCTGTCTGACCAACTTCTAAGCCAAAGAAGCCTCTTGAAGCCTGTGCCTACTTCTGAACACGTCACATTCCACTTTCAAGACATCCTAAAAAAAGGCCTAAGAACAAACTTAGCCTAATTGTACAGCCCATCTCTTCCAGAATCCGTTGCCAATTAACACCAGGACAGTACAAAATTCCTCCATGGTATTTAAAATAGAGTCTTAGCATAGAAAAACCAGTCATCAAAGCTCACAGTAAATAAAATCATCTATGGTCAGGTCTAGTTACATCCTTATCACAGATCTTGCATTCATAAATGAAAAAGTGTCTGTAAAAATCTGATAGTTTATGGCTGAGCTTCCCATCTTTATCCATTAGTGCTGATCTCCAGCGCAGAGTATCTCTGATCAGTTATTATACCCTTTGCATATATCTCACCAATGACATCTACTAAAAGGAGGCAGCAAAATTTGGGGCAAACAGACCCACAGTATGGTATAAATAAGCATTTCCAACCCACACTAGGAGAGCTTTTTCCTGCATTTAAGGCAGCTGCCAGCAATCTGTCAGAACCTCGTAAGCCTAACATTGAATTTATTAGCTGTTGCTGGTTCTTAGTGCCAAATCTGCTTAACAAAATCAGCTTCGTGATGGTAGATAATAACTAGGAAAAAACATTTTCCTGTGACAGTTTGCATTTGCTATTGATAAGAAATGATAGGGCAATAGCTGGTTACAGGATTTTTAGTGGACTCTCACAGAGCAGATGTTGGGTTCCACAATGTATGTTCCTTTCTAATTTTCATTACAGTTGTGAGCTGTAAAATAGCGAGTATTTCCAGAAGGAGTTGGAAGGAAACTGTCACAGTAGGCTGGACCTGATATTTCAGTTCTGAATTGCTTATGGGATCTTCTACTCAAAACTTAATCAAAGTTTTGCTCCTCCTGAGTATTTTGCTGCCTGAAGAGAAGGGTAACCCACTTAGTGAGGGTCGTTTTTGTCCCTCTTGTGGTGCCCAAACCACTGAGTCTGGAACACACCACCACACTCCTCCTCCCCTTGCACCTTCTGGGTGCACCTTCTAGATCCTCTTTCCCATTCCTCCAAATCTGTGCCCAAGAGAACTTCCAAGAGGTCAAGGAGGATACACTCAAAAGTAAAAAACCCAGGCCAAAAAATTATGTCTGGAAATCACGGCACCAGAATGGAAAGCAAAACATTGCAATATGTCCCATGAAATGAGCTGATAAATGGCTTCACTGACCACGTATCAGGCAGCTGGATACACACAGAGGTCTGTTCCTCCCCTGCCCAGGGCTGTGTGGGGATTCCAACTCCCCATCCTTCTGTAGTGCATCACTGTCATCTGTCAGCCACAGGGACACAGGGAGAGGTAGAGGATGAGGAGTCCTGACCAGCCCAACTCCTTGTGTAAGTGAAGGCTGGGATGTACACAGCAGAAATCAGTTGGAAGCAGCACTTGTGCTGGAAGCATTTTGCTGGAGAAGAACAAGGGTTTGCAGGAAATGTGATGCCCCTGAGAGTTTTTGGGATGGTGCTTTTGGGGGCTGTGACTCAGGCACTTTCCAAACACCTGGAATGCTCACAGCATGCGTGGAATTGAGGTGCTCTGGCCCAAGGAGCCCTGTTCCCAAGTTGCTTTAGGAACAGGCTGGAAGCTCAGTGTTGGTTTAAAATTTAGAGATGGCCACAGCAACACAGGGCAGGATTCACAGGGCAAACTCCTTGCAGGTATTGTAGAACCTGGTCTAAGTTATTCTAATGCTCTGTTGGACCTCTCTTACTTCAGCTGTGATACCTGTGGAATAATTCCCACGATGAGTGGCGAACCGGCAGCAACTGCCTGGATTGCACTGCTTTGTCCTTATTGATGGGGAAATCCACAGGCATAAAATTAGCAAGACTTTTTAGAGACCACAGGCAAGGCTAAACCTTGCAGAAGGAAAATGCTCATTGCTAGTGAGCATTTAACAGTCCGAAACATTACAGGGGGCTTTTTAAATCAGAGGCCGTCCTGGCAGAGGTAGGAGATGTCTTCTGCTTGTCCTCTGCACAGCTCATGATGGTGCATCCTGGAGAGACAGAGCAATAAAAATTCTGCATTGTCTAAAAAGTAGCTGGCAAAGCTGAGGTAGCACATGGCAAACAGCAAGTAAACAAATCAAGTCTCACCTAAACACAGCACAGAAAAAGAGAAAACCGAGCCAGTTCTGTACATGCTCCTAAACCAGCACTTCAAGAGCAATTAAGGAGAAGGGAAACTAGATGCCTGATTTTAATGGATACTGACATATTAGGTGTACCAGAAATTTGATGGGAGAAAGATAATTAGCGGGACATTAACGTCTTGGTGCTGATTACCCTGAAAGACAAAGCAGATGTCATGTACTAAAGCTGAATCAGAATAACAAGGTAATGTCATTAATGAGCAACACAATCTCTACGGATGGATTCCATGTTCAGACAAAAAATGCAGAATGATATTAGTGATCACCCATTGGGACAGTTTCACAGATAGCAGGGGTAAACTTGATAAGGTGTAAGGACAGAAAACAAACCAGTAGTAGACTGTAAAACCCCGTGTACAGACTGAGAAGTGCAGTGCTAGGTATGATGCAGAGACTAAAATCCGGACAGACTTCATGAGCATGGAAAAATTAGTGGGAAACTTGTTAATCTTGACTTACTCCTGAGTGAGGAATCAAAATGTAGGTAAAGATACCTTGTATGGGTGACCAACAGACATTCAGTATCCTTCAGAAGCAATAGAGGGATTTTTTTTTTTTAAGTTGTGAAGAAGGAAACCCTAGAAAAGCGAGAGCTGATTAAAATACATTAAAATGTTCAGCTAAAAGGACAAATGAAGCTTGAAAACTTTAAAGCTACTGGATATACTGCAGGCCTCTATCTTTGTGACTGAGAGCAAATGGCAGATAATATTCAGTGTTGATAAATGTAAAGTGGTGAACACGGAGAGTCATCCTACCTTTACATATATAGTGATGGGTTCTGAATTAGCTTTCTCCCCTCAGGATAGAGTTCTTGGAATGATGACAGACACTTCTATGAAAACATTAATTCACTGCTCTGCAGAGATTAAGATGAAAAGAAATATTAGGATCATTGTAGGAAATAAAGAACAAAACAAAAAAGTCACCATGCCACCACAAGTATTCATGATGTACCCACCTGCAGCTCTCTGGGAGCACCTCTCATCTCTCCCCTGCCAGCCCCAGCTCAAAGTCATGACAAAATTTAAAGAGATAAAGAGAAGAGTGACAGTTATGGTCAAAAATAGGGAAATACTTGTTTGTATGAGAAGGACAACGCAGAACAGATTCCAGGCTGGAAAAGAGACAGACGAGACTTGTGAGAGCCGAGTTAAAAAACAAACCTCCTTTTTTGTGTGCTGGGGAGCTGTTCCTGAGAAGAAAAACAGAGGAATGATTTTCTAAAAGGACCACTTAGAGACCTGCATCCAGTAAAAAGAAATGTAGCTGGGTCTCCCACAAGAATTGTACACTTTCCAAAACAGTCTCTACATTCTTGAATACTTCCTATTGCACATTCTTCATATATCTGCAATAGGATAAATCCATACCTACATAGACCTGTGCACTTGTCTTAGGAGACCTATGATTAAGTATGCAGGAAAAAATGTGTTATTAGTATTTTATCTGTGTTTTCTTACACATGTTATGAATCACTGAAGTAAGCTTTAAAAGCTAATTAGACATACAAAGATGAAACCATCTTTGAATAGCAGAATTCAAGTTACATTCCTAATTCCTAAAAGGAAGAAACAGTCTTGCTTTTCCTGCTGGTGATTCCAAAGACATGGGGGACACTGGTCTGAACATCATTCATCTCTCAGCCCATTGCTGAGGGCAGAAGCACAGCACTGTAGGTTTTCAGCAGGAATCATTGATCCCAAATATATTTAGTAAGGCAAGTGGACATAAGGATAGTCCCAATTTAGAGTGTTTTTCATCCTTTTTTCCATTCTATTGTTCTACTCATTATATTACTATACACCAGGAAAAAGGGAATATGGTTAAAAAGATATTCCCCAGTCTGCTCAGTACCATACACGGGATCAAGTTTGCTCGATGCCAGAACCATCAGAAGTCACAGAAAACACGTCATCATGTAGAAAACAATCATTTTCTGATTCACAGCTCTGCCTCACCTTTCAAAATAAAGAAAGCAATGAAGAACTAAAGCTATAAACAAAACCAAACCAGCTGGCTTTTCCTCTCTCCCCTCAACACTTTCAGGGCTTTATCACCTGCTTTCTCACGTTTGCAAGCCTCAGTCTCTTGGCTGGCTGCCGGCCCTTTTCCTATCTGTTTTACAGTAACAGGGAGCTTTAGGTATCTCTGATGGCATTCAGGATCATGAAGCTTCCCTTTTTGTCTCAGAGTTTCTGTGGTCTCCTCTCCTCTCAGTGTTTCCACGTGGCAGCAGGAGAGGAGCAGGCAGATGGTGTGGCACGATGTGACGGCATTAACCAGCAGACGGGCTGACTGCTCAGCGCTGAGCCCTGACGCCAGACACAACAGCACGCTCGCTGCTTGTTCCTCTCACCATTTACTGATCACTCCAGTACTTCTGCCCTGCAATTCCCAGTATTGGAGCAGTGGAGATGAGCAAATTGCTGAAACCATCAGAATGCCACTGGAAGAGAAAGAGTAGGATTTGCACGGAGCTTGTCTTGCTGCTTTTCCCGAAAAACATGCACGACATTTCTCAGTGTGTACCCATTTGCCTTAATTTTCCTCTCTTCTCTCTTGCACTGAATGTGAAGAGGAGAGATTACAGTGAGTTCCAGGTGTCAGTTCCAGCATAGCCACTAGGTCTGGAAAAGCAGAGCAGTGTCAGTCAGAGCCCAGAAACATAAGGACAGTAAATACAGACCAGGAGGCACATGAAGATAACCTTTTGGTGCTAGAAACATGAACGAGGGTAACAACTCCCCCATCTCACCAGCTATTTCAGCGTGCATGGACACCAAGAAGAACAGTGAAATATTTTTGCACAAAGAAGAAATAATATCTGCACCTTCCATGCAAGCTCACACCACCCGAAACCAGGTTTTGCCCTTATACATGGTCTTTTTCCTCACAGATGTTGGATGACATCTGTCTGGTTGACTTGTCACAGCCTTCTGTGTTTTTTCTGTTTGGCAGTTTAGGGATCTTGGGGACCTTGGGGACAATGACTGTGAACCAAGGGCTGAGAGGAGCACTGTCTTCCCTGGGTAACAGCATCAGTGTCTGGGTTAGCAGCATGCCAGTGAGGAGGAAAGAAGGACTCACACTCTCCAGGACAGCGTTGCTTAGACACTGATGTCTCCAGCTGCTCAACAGTGCAGCACCCAGCTTGTCCTCCAAGTGCTGTTCTCTGGATTTCTTCCCAGTCAGGGGCAATAATCTCAGCAGTTATTTAGGAACACACCCTGCTCAGCTCCACTGCTTCAGAAGTGACAGAAGGTTTTTTTGTCATATGATGAACTGTGATGCAGAACCCCCCCTAAGCCTCTCCTTGCTCGTCCCAGTATTTGTCAGACAGATCAAGGCTGAACTGGCAGAGGGCTGGCTGGAGATGATGTCTCAGGGTGGCTCAGACAGACTCCGACCCTCAGAGCAGCCGAGTGACACTGAGTTACAACGAACGTGGCAACTCTAAACCTTTGCAAGATCTCCTTGGCTGCCTGCAGCATTGTCCAGCAGGATTACCTGCTTGGGGACACAGTGTGACAGCTCAGATGAGACTGCTCTGGTCAGACCCTTGAGCCCCTCAGCCACCAGGGCAGTTCTGCTCTTAGAAGGGCTGGGATGAAGCAGCCACAGATCCTCTTCCTCAGGGAGCAGAGGCTGAGCCAGTAGGTGTTTCTAAGGAGGATGAAATCCCACTGAGGCATTCTAAATATGAGCTTACCCCAATTAGGAAGCTAATTTTCTGTCTGAAAGAGCCCTCAGAAATCAATACAGATTCCAGACCATTTCTTCTCGGGCATTGCTCAGGAATACTGGGGTTTCAGCAGTGCCACGTGGTGTGGCAGGTAATACATTCATTTATGGGTTTATTTATGCTGGCATTATTTCCAAGCCACTAGCCAAAACGCATGACTGACATTTTCATGCACACAGTCCCTGCACATAACACAGTTAACATGACTCAGCAATCTCCTTCAGGAATAGCAATATGATTTTCCCTGAAGAAATCCTTTAAGAGCAAACAGCTCATGTTTATGGATTAAAAATGCTTTGAACTCTCACAGCGATTCCTCTGTTGGCCACCTCTTCAGTGTTGCCTTGAGAACATGCACTAACACTGGATCTTTGACTGTCATTTTCATGGCCTGACCAGCCTGGAGAAGCACCAGGAGAGGATTTCAATATCGTTATTTCATCTGGAGATAGGACCTCACAATCTGGCATCAAAAAATGTTGGCACAGTGAGCTGGCACCAAAAATCAACTATTCTGATTTACTGACAAGTTATGCATCCAACTCCATGGCTGCATGTGACTGTAGGAGGTAGGAGGTATAGATGTGATTTAGACTCTCCAGAACTGCCTTGTTGGCTGCATTCATCTCAAAAGCTCAACAGTAGTTGAAATTATGGAACATTGGGGTTCCAGAAACAGCAGCAAATGCTTCTTTATCATCCTACACATAATCCCATTCAGATGTTATCCAAGTTCTTAGTGTTTCAGTCCAAATTGCTAATGAGCCTGAGAATGGTTTTAATAATGCAACACAAGACAACTAAGAATCATCTTTGCATGTTGTGGGGAAGGAGCACAGAAGAACATGTCAGGCTTGGCATTCCTCAGTTTAACCAGAGCTCTTTCACAGAAAAGTTGGAGTCAGCAGCTCTTGCTTTTTTGTGGCAGGAAGGGGCAGTGGATTTGAACAAGGAATGAACTTCAGGTATCAAGCAGTCAAAATCAGCTAAAAACTCCTGGAAGTCATCAACCACACTGTTTTTTGGGCTCCTTCATCAGGAATTCACTGAAAGGTGGTACAACGCCTTGAGTTCTTCTGAGCAGAATTCCTATGATTTTGTTTTCAGAATTCCTGTTTCAAAGGAAACTCAGAGTTGGAGATCCCTGACTCAGAGTGCTCCTTGGTGGGAGATGACAGCATGTTCATTTAGAGTGCCTTCCCCGGTGATCAGGGCTGACTTGAAATGATTTCAGGTTTTGTGAACAACTTTGTGAGACTCATTGCAGGCTGAGGTGAAGCTTCCTCACCTCACTGTCAGAAAAATACCCCATTTGTTTCGTTCTTTCAGGACTGTCTGACACATCCTTTTGTTAACACATTGTCTCAATGTGATCACCAGCTTTTGCAGGGTGTGCTCAGAATCTATAAATCTTCTTTCAGAATGTTGTCGCTGCCCTTCACTGCCTGACAGGAAGGCAAAGGGCTGATCTCAGATGGTTCATGATGGACTTGAGTGTCTAAAACCTGTGGGTAACAGTTATCCCTTCAGTCACAATGAGAGTATGCTCACTTTGCTTGGGATGCTGGAAAACTGATTTCCTTAAGATTTAAAAATGCTGCTGCAGTGGCTAAGTCCATAAGGAGGTGGCACTGATGGTTGTCACCATGAACTGCACAAAGACAGTCTCTTAGCACATTGATGAGTAACAGACAAAAGCTCAGAGGCACAAAGAAGCTCAGTAATGTCCCAGTTGGCTCACCAGTCTTCTTGTGAAATCAGGATCTCTGGATAATGGCAGAAGCACAGATGAAAAACATGCTTTCACCAGGGCTGTGTTTTCATTTTGGGCAAAACTGGTGATAACATAGAGTACAACCTGCCTTGAGATACATGATATGAAGGTGATATGATTCCTTCTGATTTAGGAGACCTATGATACAAGTTGACTTATGTGGAATCTTTCAGTGAGTCACAGCTTTGCCATCTCAAGTTCCAGATGAGCAGCTCAGCCCAGGTCCTGTACTTCAAGTTCTTTTGCTTCACAAGGAGCTTGTCCTGAAGATGGTGACCCCTTTACCTCCAGGAACAGCTTCACAGTCTGTGGTGCTCTGCTTCAGAGCAATCCCACCTGTGACACCCAGCATGATGTCTGGGGGGCAGGAGCAAAGATCCAAAGTGTCCCCCAGCACACAAGAGTAACTCTGTGTGCTCCTTGCACACGCTCATCCTTGTGAGAATGTGTGTGCAGGAGTGCAAGTGAAACCAGTTTTGATTTAGTTTTGTTTGAGAGTCAAAGACTCTCCTTTCCTAGGAGGTCTCACGTGGTGGCCACAATGTCACCGCACTATGTCACGCAGTGAGAGGGGGTGACACACACTGGTAAGTGCTGCACATGGTGAGGAGGAGGCAGGGCAGGGCCTGAAATCCCTCTGCATTAACAAGGAATGTCCTTGGGACAGGAGGCACATCCCAGCTGAGCTCTGTACCCAAACCCACAGCACCTTCTCTGCACACGCAGCAGTCGGTTTGATGAACAGGCAAGGGAAATCCATAGACAGAATGAAGACCAAAAAAATGAGAGAAATCTGGTGATTTATAAGAATACATACAAGATACAGGCCATCCAGGTAGAGCTCTCCAAGTGAATCAACTGCTGACTCTTGTGAAGGAAAGATTTTTCATAAAAGCTGAGTTAGGCCAGACAGATCCCTGGGGCAGAGGACACAGGCTGGAGGGAAGTAAGACAGGCAGAAAAGGTGACAGCAGAGAAGATTGGAAGAGAGAAAAATCCTCTGGAGAGCTCTTCCCTGTCACCTGGAATGACTGAGGTCTCCTCAAGAGAAGGAGCTCTCTACTTTGCAGGAAGGAGACTGTAAGATATTGTAAGTGGAAGTTATGCCAAGTGACTGCCTCATGAATCTCATGTAGAGAGAGTAGCAGTGGGAGATCACCATCAGCACACAACAGAAAGACACTGCCTCCTGAATTAATAACCTGAAGCAACTGTTCTGCTTCAGGCAGCCACAGGAAGATGCAAAATTCAGATACAGCTTGCATTTTCTGGGTGTTATTATTTCAGATGAAATTCAAAATCAAAGCAGGCAGAACAGGACATACTCAGAACTATGCAAACACTGCATGTGGGACTTGCCTTTTCCCCACATTAGGTGCATTTAAAGGAGGCTCAGAGCAGGTATTCAGTGTACACCATGAAATAAGACATGAGAATTAGACACAGAGTTCCTTTGCAGACAGGAACAGGAAGAAAGAAAAAAGAATAGGCTATGCCTTCCACAGCAAACACAGTCTTTGTGTCTCATTGGAAAAAGGTTTTACAGGAGAGTAAACTCACATCTCCTTGAGCTTTTCATCATCTCCTTGCAAGGTTGCCCTGCTGGCAAAACCACTCGTATCCCAGCCATGTGGAAAGGGAAGCCAAAGCACTCCCTGTGACACCAGCCACACAGTCAGGTGTTCCTCCTGTTCCTTCCTCCTGTTCCTTTCTCCTTCCCCAGGCTGACAAAGGACACCAGCCAGGCCCACCCCCAGCTCACCTCCCAGAGCCCTCCTGTCCCTTGAACATGCACAAGGCTGCCTTTAGCCATGTACCCTCACTTGCTTTTGGGACACATTAACCCTGATCCTCCCACACAGACATGTGTGCATCTCTCCAGCCTCCTGTTCTGCCTCAAGCACACTACACTCATGTCTGCAGCATCCAGCTTCAATCACTGCCTCACAGGTGTGCAATAGGTAAAACATGTACAAAAGCTGGGCACATCAACTGCACCCCCAAGCCATCAACCAACCCCCCCTAGATCCCTTCTGCAGGGGTGCAATCCAGCCTCCTGTCCCCAGCCTATAGGTACATCCAGGATTGCACTGTCCCAGGAGCAGAATCCAGTATTTGTCCTTGCTAGATCTCATATGGTTGGTGATGCACTCATGTCTACCAATATCTCTTCAAGTCCTTTCCACTCTCAGGGCACTCAATGTCTCCTCCTGATTTCGTGTCACCAGCAAACTTCCTTAAGCATTCACTCAGCTCCTGAGTTGGCCCTAAAACTGAGCACCACTAGTGACAACCACCAGCCTGATGTTACCCATTGACTACAACTCTTTGAGCCCAACCCTGCAGCCAGTTATTCCCCCAAGGAAACAGAGACAGAGCCACCCCACAGTTTTGAGCTGCAGACCCTATTACAGCACTGTCCCAGTGTACAGATACCACCAGTGGGTATCCTCCAGAGTTGAAACAGGGCAACAAACACCTGGGCAGGTATGTTGTGTATTAATCTTTCAAGTTGGGGCTGAATGAATCAGAATTCATTAATTAGGGCTGTCAGCTGCCTTGGTTTATGGGTCAGGTTTTCATAATCTAATTCTTTCAAACTCAAATCATTTCATCATTCTCTCATCATAGAAACTGCTGGTTGTGAGAAAATGAGGCAAAATCCCTTCTAAATCCTGCTGTATCACAGAACAACACCGTTGCTCTCTCTCCCTTGTATTTCTTTTTGGAAGAGTGTGCCAGTTGCCTGATACCACATTGACTAATAGGACTGAGATAAGCAGCTGTTTGCTGTTGATAGATGCAATATTGCACATACAACCTCTGTGAGCAATTAAAAGGTTTATTTATTGCTATCTCTGTAGTGTGGTTTAAGAACTCAAAAGGTCAGATACGGTGGCAACAACAACTAGCTCATATTAATTAGATGTAATTATAAAGACAAGTTTCCAGAAAAAAAAATATGAGCTGGGATCAGCCTGGTCACCAAGAGAACACTCAAATATTTGATAAAAGTGAGACTGCATATCTGGTTTGATAAGCTCAACTGTAGGCATTATCACACATGTGCTCTTACAGTGAGGAGAGAAGGTATTAATATAAGTGAAGCCTGGAGCAGTCTCTATGGTTACAGCTAACATTTTCTAATATAAGCCATTGTCTTCAGATGCTTAACTTTCCATGTTTCAACTGCTTAGGCTGAAATTTTCCATCACTGCTCATTGTTTCCAGGTGAATTCTCTAGCAATCAGGTTAGCAAATGTACTGGAGAATTCTAGCAGATTCTCATGCTGAAACAGCAATTGGAAATCGGGCAGGGACTCAATATTATCATCTGTTCCCATCCTCTCCAATTTACCCCGTGGCTTGGTGACTTTAAAAGACTCAGCAGATCCTGCTGGAGGTTTTGTGCTGAAATTTCCAAATGTGGCATCTGCTGTAGGTGGATCAGTCCCTGCTGGTCACTGGCACATGCTGCCAGACCCACTGGCCCGTGCACACAACCCCAGAGCCCCACGGAGCTCACACGGGGCACCACAGCTCTGCCCTTCCTCTGAGGGTTGTCCCCAGGGGCTGAGGGAACAGAAGCCAGCCTGAATTTTGTATCTGCAGCTCTTCAGCTGAGCAGGTTATAAATAACTGTGCCCCCCCTGCTGTAATTGTGGCAGTTCCCAGGTTAGTCCCAGCAGCACGGCCCCATGCAGGGGATCCAAACACCCCGGGGCAGAGCAGTCATTCTGCAGGACACCAGTTCTGTGGAAGAGTTTCTGGTAACAGCCCACCAAAACTACACTGGGAGAGGCAATTTAAAACTTGGACTGAAGACATTTCTTAGAACAGCCCTGTGAAAAGGAGGCATCCAAGCCTGTCCAGCTCCCACCGGTGCTGTGAGGTGCTCTGTGCCACAGCTCTGTGCCATCAGCTCCGTGAGTGCCAGGCTGTGCTCATCCAAACCATGGCACAGGGAGGGAAAGTGAATTCTGTATGTTATGCTTTGGGGCAGAGGAGCCAAGAGGTTCCTGGATACACTCAAAGAGGTTCTTTAGTCAAACTGGGATCTTAAACAACGCCTTGTTCTTTCTGCAGTGTCCTTACCCCCTGACACTTTTCACATCTTTTTCCACCACTTTTTCTATTTGGGTGGTTGTTTGCTGAGTTCAAATTTTGTGAATCACAGAACCATCAAGTCCAACCTTTGGCCAAATACACTCATGCCCACCGAACCACACTGCAAGTTGCCACATCTACTTGTTTTTTGAATGCTTCCAGGGATGGTGACTCCACCACTTCCCTGGGCAGGCTGTTCCAATGCTTAATCACTCTTTTAGTGAAGAAATTTTTCCTTATATACAGTTAGTGTGATAAACAGTAAAAAACCCAAAAAATTACAGTTGGTGACCTTAACCAACTGTAACCAATTTTCAAAAAAGAAAACCTTCCTGATACGCAGATAGCCCTAGATATTCCTCATCTCCTAATTAACTTTCACAAACTTTACCCTGTTGAAAGCATTTCCCAGCTAACTGGTTGCTGTTCTTGTGCATTGCAGGTGTCCTGTGGTTGTCAGTAGTTTCTGAGGTGTTGTACATCATGCTGTTGGTCGTCGGGTTCAGCCTTATGTGCCTCGAGCTCTTTCATTCAAGCAGTGTGATAGATGGGCTCAAGTTAAATGCCTTTGCTGCTGTCTTCACTGTGCTTTCAGGTATGAACCTTCCCTTCTTCCCCTTTTACCTGAGGAGCCACCACAAAGCAAAATCCTATAACTCTGAAGGGATAAAAACCCGAGGCTCCAAAACTTTCTTATCCCCACTTAGCATCACATTTTTCACTGTAATTTTTTTGTTCCTTTTGGCACGAGGGACTGCGTGATAAATTTGCTCCTTGCCAGGGAGAAGCGAAAATCCTTATTCCTGAATTCACAGCAGCAATGCAGTAATTATCCCTCCCCAGCCTGCACAGCCATTACCAACAGCTACAGCCTGAGCTCCATTTGCAGCATCATCACACTCATTTTCCAATAGGAAATTAAAAACACGTAGCGTTGAAAATTCTTTTTCCCTGTGCTAATCCTGGGAGTAGGTGAAAGCTGGATTCTTCACACAAAAGAAAGAAGCCAGTCTTGTTCATTAGCAAAATTGAGAATGAAAAGGGTTCTAATAATCACACTGAGGAGCAACCCCAGGAGTAATCTGGGGACATGAACATCTCTCAGAACAACTGTTTCAGGGTATTTTCATGCTCAGCCTGTACTTGTAGCCCTTCAGCACATGAACTTGAGGAATTCACTTCTCTAAAAGAAGTTATGAAATCTAACCATGTAGTTAAGTGCTCCTTCACTTCTGTGAAGATTTGCTGGCTAAAAACCCTCCAGGATTTATAGAAGCAGCCACAGCTGGCTCGTGTAGAGTGCTCCTGCATGGACCTCTCGAGCAGAAAGAACTTCTGCAATAAAAGTGCATTTTATTCTGCTGCATTTCAAGCTGAAAGACATTACAACAGGCTGTGTACATTCTGGGAAGGAGCTTGTATCTTCAGGGGTGGCTGCAAATTTTGAAATAATAACACGAAAAAAAGATCAGAAGTAGAGTTGAGATGACAAGAGAAATCTGGTAAGAACTGCCAAAGCATCTTTTTCTGCTTTGGATGTAATTTGGATTTTTTTTTTAAAAAAAAGTCAGTTCAATTTTCAGAGTCAAACTCTGTGGAATTCTTCAGCATTCAAGCAATTACTTCCATGCTGTTTCTCTCTTTCTTCACCATTAACTGCAGTTTTAAAGTTTTGTAAGGATGATGAAGTTTTCTTTCCTACACATCTTTCTATTTTTATTTTGGCCTTCCCTCTTTTTAAGCACATTGCCAAGATGGTCCAAATATAAACTTCAAAATTTTACAGGGAAAAATGATAGAAGAATAGAAAAGAAGCAAAAAACCCCCAAACCCCAACACACTGCTAGCTGTTATTTTTCCATGGTAGGGATACCTGAGGAAAGAAGAAAACTATATTTATTTAAGCCTAGTATATTTATAATGACATAGCTTAATAGAAATTAGGTAATGAAGAGGACTTTGCACTGGAGCATAACACCTCTCATTAAATTCATGCTAGAGTTCCCTCGTAAAAGTGCAATGAGACCTTCATATTTTCATAGCTCAATATCTAAAGGTTAGACAAAACTTCCTAATAGTGTGGTCATTTCTTGCTGTTCCTTAACCTCTTAGGAACCATTAAAAAAGACCCCACAAGATCACAGTTTTGATGTCACTCTTAACCTTTCACAAATTAAAAAATTTGCATGTCTCTCACGTAATATTTGTGATAAAGCGTTTTAATTAATGTGATATATTCCATAAGTGGTATTTCTAGTAAAGGTATCTGAAAATGCTTTAAAATATGTTGTCTTTTCCCAATTTCCTTAATGTCCAACTTTCCAAAGTTCCTTAGTCTTTCCCATTACTGACACCTAGAAACAGCTCTGGTCCTGCAAGGCTAGTGATCTCAAGCCAGCTATAAATGATCAATGTTTCTGCACTCCTGCCCACTCCAGGCCACCACATTCCCAGGATTTTCCATCTGCAATCTGTAATGCCCTGGACCCCAGGTGGGTGGACATTACAGGCACTGTGTCCTCTTTGCCCAGCCTTAAGCAGCCAGCTGGAGGAAAAGATGATCCTGTAAATACAGCGTTTGTTGATTGATGTCACAGGCAGCTCATTGTAGCCAAAATGTGACCTTTAAATGTAAAACAAAAAGGACCACAGGGTATCCCTGTGGAGAAAAAGGACTACAGGATATTCCCTTGGAGAACTTGGCAAGGCACATCTAACACAGACCAAACAAAACCAAATGCACACAAGACAGCATAAAAAAAGACTTGTCTTGTTTTGTTGTAGCTTGTACGTAGAAAAATGGCCCCAGCAGCACCACCAGGTACAGATCAAGCCCTTCCAGACAAAGCAAGGAACACCACAATTCCACTGTGGTTCCTGTGTTCCAGCACAGGACTTGCTGATGACCTCCCACTGACGTGTATCAGTGGACTGTCATCCCCCCCTCCCACACAGGGACAGCTCTGAGCGTTGCTGAAACCCCATCAAGGCTTTGCACGACAGGAGGGAGGAGCTCAGCCTTGCTGAGCCTCGTCCTTGCCATCTCAAACCTCCCCCTGGCTCTGAGTGACTGTGACAGGTCTCAGGGCAGGCTGTAATGTTTTATTAAGGTCGAAAAATCACCGACAGTACGTACAGAAACAGCAAAGCCCAAACTTAAGATCGAGGCGTAACTGCCAGCTGAAGAAAAATCCATTGATTCAAAAAGTATAGCAAGGTCCCAGTGCATTTTGGAAATTAAATATAGCCAGACACGAGCAAGGTGTGCACCACTTTGCTGTGCTCCCACTGGGCCACCCACCCTGCCCAAACATCGTTTCTCCTGAAGTGAATTGCTCTTTCCACCTCCTATCTTTGCAATGTCACTCCAACACGAGGCAGCTGAGCAAATCACCATGGCTCCTTGTAACAGAATGTCTTCTTGCAGCCTCTGCAGTTGTTTGTATCAAATATGACATTTGTCTTGCTCAAGGACCTGCTTAACGTGCCCACAACACAAACATGACATTCCCACACTTCCCTCCTCCAGAGCTGCCCTGAATCATCCACGTCCAGAGAGACTAATGAAGTGCTTTAGACTCTGTACATGAGCAGGAAAGAAAAGCCAAAATTTGGGGATGGAGGAATGGGAAATCAGGATCTTCCACGTGTAGGAAGGGCAACCATGGGAAAAAAATAGGTGGTCAGAGATAAAAATGAATGCTGACTTTGGTTAAGGTGCAAAGTGTTACAGGAGGACCTCACTGTACCCACTGTGGCAGAACATCGGTATTTCTTAGTGCCTTGAATTGTCACTGCAGCACAAGAGGCTTTTTGACATCGGTAGGTCCAAGGACTATTTGGGATGTGATGACCCTGCCCCCTTTCTTTAGCTAACTGCCTGAACCTACACTTTGCTGAGCTCAGTGGGGAGCATCACTCTGCACTGCCCGGGTACCAAGGCAGGAACATCCCAAATGGTTGTAGCCAGAAAACCCTCCAAGCATCAGAGCTGCTCTTGGCCAGCACTGCTTGAAAAGTGGGGTTTGATTTTCCTCAGAGAGATGTCTAAACATAAAGCTCAGGCAATTTTTTCTGCTTAAGCTGCAGAACCAGCTCAGTGGCAGAGCTAACTCAGGCCACTCTGTGATTTAACTGCAGGCCTGTTCTTTAACATCACACAGACTGCAGTGTCTAACACATTGTCTAATCTTCACCCAGTTGCAGTTCTCCCAGCAAACTATAACAGTGTCACAAAAGCATCACCAACACTGTACCACCAAAAGTAGCCCCGTGGTGTCCTCTTACCACACATCATCAGGAGTGCTGAGCTCCCCTAACTTCCTTCTGTAACTTCCAAGTGTTTTATAAGTGCTCAAATTCATGAATCTTAGCAACTGTTGAGACAAAATGTGGTTGTTTGGCATTAACACATTCAGTCTGCATTGCCTGCAGAAGCCTCTCTCCTCATTCCCTCACCTGAGGCCTGTCTGTGATGGGCTGAGTGAGATAACTGGTGGGTGGCACACCCCTGTCGTGCAGCAGCAGGGTTGGTGGTGCTCCTAATAGTGCAACATTTTCTTCAACGATTTTCTTTCTCCAACTCCTCTTTTGATTGAGAATTCAGTATGATGTAAAATAACGAGCTCTCAGTCACATCTTTCCTCTGCCCATGCAGCTCCCTCCTCCACAGTAGAACAGGAGGCATAAAAGCACAACAAAGACTTTTTCGGAGCTCTCAAAGCACCTCCAGCAGTAACTGTGTCAAGAATTGTAACAAACATTAGCACAAAAATTCCTGTTATGATCCCTGCTTCCCAGGTCTCTTGGGGATGGTGGCACACATGATGTACACTCAAGTTTTCCAAGTGACAGTCAGCCTTGGGCCAGAGGACTGGCGACCACATTCATGGGACTATGGATGGTCCTTCTGGTAAGTGTCACCTGCTTTTTTCCAGTTGTTCCATGAATCTGTTGGGAGATTGTGCATATCACCTCCAATTGCCAGGAAGGTGCATGTGAATTCCCAGCTCCCAAAGTGCCAGGGGAAGCACAAACCCCCAGGGCCTTGCAGTTCTCGAGGTGTGGAGGACAGATACGGGCGGCTGTGCAGCAGCAGCTGTGCCTATCAGCAGGTACAGAGCATTTGTAAATAAACAGCACCCACAATTGCCAACACAGATTGAGCACTCTCATTAAAGTTCAATTTAGGTACATAATTGCCATGGCATTTCAGAGACTTTTAGCTCTTTTTTTTTTTTTTTTTTGGTTTTTAATTAATGTCTCAGTTGAACCTTAGGGTGCAGCTTTTAACTCAGCTGCAGAGGAAGGTGCAGCGCTGCTGGCACGGGGATACTTCCCTGCAGATCATGAGGAGATGGCTTGGGAAAATGGACATGGCTTTTTTTTTTTCCCTCTCCCATCTATCTTTTAAAAATCACATAAAAATAATTTGGCCAAGATACATCGACTGTGTTATATTGCTTGCAAGTTTATAAGAAGCTTAACAAGAAGAGGAGGCTGTGGAGAATAAAAATACCTGCAAACAACATCACCATTCCTCTAGAGGCATCAGCCTCTTTGGATGGATAGGGAAAATACTTTCTTTTTGTCATTTCTAAATATAGCACATTATTTTCTTTCTGTCTCGAAGCAGAGACAACAACCTTTGCTAACACCAATAAATAAATACAAATACTTATGCACAGCACTGCAGGGGATTATTAGTCTTTCCTTCTCCCCTCTTTATTCTGTGTTTCATGGGAGGAGTTACCAACATTTTAGCAACATGTTACAAAATATAAATCACATTATATTTAAAATGCAGTTTATTTTGTGTCTCAGTAACGAATATTTATTGCATGTGATGATAAACTTAAAAATACACTGCATTCATATATTTATAATATTTATATTAATATTTATTAAAACTGTCATAATAATTGTATATTTTCAATATATTTAAATAACAAGGCATATTTGTCTTCAGTAATCTATTTAACAATTTACTGCAATACTCAAAATTCAGAATACTGTTAAATGTCTGGAATGATAAACACTCATTAGATTATTCTCCTTCATCTTGTGCCAGCTAAGAACCCCCATGTCTCAGAGCTGGTGGGTCCCACAGGGCATTCTGAGCTCTCCCTGGACCCACTCATCCCACCCACGCTCCAAGCCAGCTGCTGGGAGCCCAGTGTCCCACGGGGATGGAGCTGGAAGCTCTGGCTGCTGTCCAGATCCCAGCCCTGCCCCAGAGCAGCTGCTGCAGCCTCTCCCTCACTGTCCCCAGGCAGCCACAGATTTAAGGGCCAGGACTGCCCCTGGGGCAGGTCTCACTGTGGGGGACTCTGGAGATGCCCACAGGCAGGCAAATGTGTGAGAGCAACCTCCTCTCTCCCCCTATTCCTGAGGTGGGACCTCAGCTTCCCTCCACACAGTGACTGAGCTCCACTCCTGCTCTTGCAGTCACAAAACATCTCCTCAGATTTGGTGATCTCCTTCCCTCCCCTGATACCTTGCAAGGCAAGACATTTGTCTGTGCAGGATGTAAGGCAAACACAGCTCAGCCACAGCTGCCCTGGCAGCATTTTCAGCCTGCAGAGGTGCTCAGCAGCCTGAGGGAGACCATGGGGTCTCTCACACCATGCCAGTGATGGATAGCAGACCTGGAAAGGGGAGGTTGGGAAGTCAAATGCAGTAAAAAGAAGGCTTCTCCCTTCCAGCTAACACTAATCCACCACTGCTGTACAGACCAGAGAGCTACAACCTCCCCTGGCTTCACCCAGACTTAAACACCTTCTTTAAGAAGGGTTAATAAGAAATGCCCACCCAGCCTGGTGGAGTTTGAAAAGAGGTAGGAATTAATTTTTCCTCCATCTGGTTTCTGGTGATGTCCTGAGACAGGAGTTTTCAGTACCTCTGGACCAGTAATGCAACCACCAGCATTATTTCTAGCCTGCTGTAAATGTCCCACTGCAGCACCTGGTTACAGGACCTGTCAGAGCCCAGAGGACTGGAACAGCACTGACAAGTGGGGCCAGGGAACATTGTCCCCATGGCCAAGAGCCAAAGGATCTTGAGGAATCCAGACTGCCATCCCTTTCCCAAGTGCCAGTGGGGAAACTAACTTTTCCATGACTCTCTTTCCCCTCTATTGAAAGGGAATGATAAAAATGCTTCTCCTTAAAATGAGGAAGAACTGCTTGTGATCTACACAGATGTCCCAAAATTGAAAATGCACTGCTTGCTTCCTGTTATCCTGCCCCATTCCCAAGCCATTGGCAAAGCCTAGAGGTTGGTCTGTGCTCTGGCACAAGCCAGGAGTGGGTTGGGGGATTCTCCTGGCAGGGGGTTTCTCTGAGGATCAGTGGATGTTCAAGTTCAGCCCCTCTAAAGAAAATAAATATAAAAAAACTCGAGCTGTTTGAGCCACAGAGGAACTTGAGAGCCCAGCCCTGAGCTCAGCTGCCAGAGGCACCCCACCACATCTGGGACACAGCTGGCAGGGAGGGGCACTGCTGTCAAAGAGGTCTTCACCTAAGGCAGGGTGTAACTTTACAGGTAGGGAATCCATTCTTTACACTTCAAAATAAATAACATTTAACTGAGGTCCATAAAAACTAAAACAGATCCATCATAATTGCCTAATTATCATGATTTACCAACCACCAGACACTAAGAGTCTTCACTCTGTATTTCCTTCTCTGAACCTTTCAGCATTTCTGAGTGCATGATTAGAAATCATCAGAAACTTCAAAAAGAAAAATTTTCCACCAAATGTCATTCCCCAGGCACAGTAAAGCATGTAGTTTTTGCTGGCTTCTTCCTGGATACTGCTTAGGAGCCCAGCTGGAAATGTTTACAGCTGTTGGAGCTTTTCCACACACTCCATGTAGGAGGAGGACATATGCCAGGTTGGGAAGACACTGTGCCTGAACAATCACACCTAGCACGAGATTCCTTTCCACTTCTTCACCCAAGCATGGGAAACCTGAGGGAACTTTGTCACCCCAGGGGTCACTACATTTCCTTCTCATTTGGTTGCATCTGGCAAATGGGTCCAAAAATGACGAGGAAAGAGCTGCCTACACATGTCTCATTGCCTTGGGAGTCCCTGAAGGACTTGGTAGGAGCTGAATTTTGAAATCATTGAAATGAGCCATTTCTGTTTACTTCTGCTATTTCTCCCCTAGATTTTTTTTTTTTTCAGTTCATGAATATGTGTTGTTTTTCAAGTTTTGTCTAATTTGAAATGAGAAGCTGCTTCCTTGTCTGCAGGTCCTTTGCAGAATGGGAAAACAGCTCCTGCTGAGAGCTGTGTTGACAATACGTGTTTATAAGATAATGCTGCTGGGGCTGTATTCTTTCTGCTCTGCATAATTCAGACCCATTTATTATAGAAAAGGTGAAAAAAGCAGCAGGTAAAGTGTGTCACTGTCACAGATGATGAAGTCAACCCGAGTTAGTTAGGAAGCCACTGTGAACTCTGTGTAGCCAGAGCTGATGGGCTGAATGTGAGAGTCAAGGGGAGCCAGAAGACAGAGAAACCCTGCAGACAAAAGGAGGAACTCAGTGTCTTTTTTATAGCCCCATTTCATGTTCAAAAAGCATCTTAACTCCTTGAGGCCATGAGTCCCCCCCAGCCCCATCTGAACTTGAGGTCAGTGAGGTGCAGGGAGGGCAGAAGAACCTGAGGGGAAACCCTGTCCTCAGGCAGGGAACAGAGCAGCTCCCAGATGACTCTCCTTGCCAGAAGACCCAGGACAACACTTGCTTAACTTGGCCTAGTCATTTTTTTCTTCCATTTTCCTTCTCCCTCTGTCTCCTCATCTTCCTAGTTGGTACTTGCAGGTGTCCTGCCCCTGACTGCACTGTCTACACACTGGGAGTGTCAGTCAGGAAAGCCTCAGGTTGGGTCTCTCCACAAAAATGCAGATATCAGAGACCAGATATAAGCCAGAAATGCTATAAATGTCCAGGAAAGAAGGCATTACAGCAGTCTGGTGAAGGCATGAAAACCAGATTAGGAACCATCCCTGCAGTAGCACTGTGCAGTCGGTGTCCCGGGGATGCTGGAGAACTTCCACTGGTCCAAAACACATGGTCTCTGGGGCATTACTCCCTCCAGGAGTATAAGGATTTTAGCACCTGTCTGCAAGGCTTTGAGACATTTCAGAGGCAAATCAGGAGGTGTTTGGCTCTTTTGTCACAGAGTACCCATTGTTCACACTAACACTGTGCCATATGGTTCTCCATGGGATGGAGGTTGTGCCCAGCCCCTCTCCCAACCTCCTGCCTGCACCTTGAGCACGAGCCACAGGTCATTTGAGGTAAGATGAGAAGAATGGGTTTGTCACCTCTGACTTCCCTGCCTGGTCTCATGCTGTGCATGTCTGTGTCTCTCGGCATCAGAAGTATAACATGAGCTGCTGTGCTAACCCAGCTCTGTCTGCTGGTTTGTCTCTCCACAGCCTGGCCTGGGGCTCTTTCACCTGCTGCATGGCAGCCTCTGTCACCACCCTGAACTCCTACACCAAGACTGTCATCGAGTTCAGACACAAGCGCAAAATCTTCGAGCAGGGCTTTCGAGAAGAGCAGAACTTCCTAGACCAGGAAGCCATCAAGTACTTCAGAGAAAGGTCAGTGCAGTCAGTCACTCCATCAGGGGAGGTTTTCATGGGCTCTGCTAGTCCCAGCAAATCCAGGCTGTCACCCACTGGCAGCACCTGTGGGTGAAGTCTCTGAGATACCTTGAGAAGGTGTGTGTTAAACCCAAAAGGTTTTCCTTGATTTGTTTTTTCTTAAGTTTTGTGATGTCCCAGTGCCTGCCCTGTCTTATATACTCGTTAAACTCAAGACTGACAAGTCCTTACCATATACATCCAATTCATAGGGGTTCACAAGAAGCTGTGCTGCCAATGTAAGCTGATTTTCTCTCTCTGGAAAGGTAAAATTGCGGGGATGCAACAAGTGGGACAGCCATCACTTCTCAGCACATGAAATAGGCACTTCCCTATAATCCCAACAGCTTCTGAGGCACTTTCCAGCCACCAGTAGGCCACTTTGGAGCTGCCATTTTCCACAGTCACATGCCTAAAACCCATCCCTGTCTCCTCCACATAACCCATCCTCTGGAGCTGCTCCACACAAGTGCAGAGTGTACATGACAAGGCACTGCAGAAACACCCACACAGTGCCACCCACAGTGCCACCCACACTCCCACCAGGGACTTGGAGGGACCCAGAGTCCTGTCTGAGCCCCAGAGATGCTCTGTCACTCTGCCCATCACCACACCCTGCCCCACACACTCAGAGCTGGCCCCTGTGGCTGCTCTGGGACATTTGTCACCCTCATCCTGTGGTGAGAAACTTAAGGCTTTGTTTTAAAACTGTGGAATGTGAAGAACACACAAAGATGGACCTCACACAGCAGGGAAGGTGTGATGGGCTCCACAGGGGTTTGTACCTTCACAGAATGAAAAGCTGATCAGTGCAGCAAACCCTCGCCAGAAGTTTATTGCTTGAAATAACGTAAAGACATTTGGGGGACAGAAGACACAAGGATCTATTCCTGTTTGTCTGACCAGTGTGGCAGTTTCTCAGTGGTGGAAGGGGACAGAAGGTTTGCAATGATCAGCATTTCAGCAGCAAATTGAGGATCTCTTCTGAGAGAGAACTAGAGACCTTCCACAATTATTATTTTACCTTGGTTATCCTGTTGTTTGTTAGTCTGTTGTTACAGTTATTCCTCTGCTAACTTCCAAGATTTCACTCTACCTTTCAAACAGCCTGGAAGGAAGAGAGGAACAATGCAAACAACCATGGTTTGCCTAATTTTGCATTTGAAGATGACAGTGAATCCTAAAAAATTCTCTGTATGAGAAAAAAAAGCCCAAACATAGTGAAGAGGAAGGGGTCACTACATGCCTCAGGAGAAATCAGCACCCAGGCAGGGAAAACAGACAAATTATTGAAGTGACAATTACAGATTAGAGCCTGGAAGAATTATAAGGAACAATATGTTGACTTACATTGAGATATGCTAAGGAAACTTGATAGAGTACCACTACTGACCCTTCTGGAACAGTAAATAGAAAAAAAAATTAGTAGCCTAGAGGATAATAACTTTTTCTTTCACATGGGTGTTGTGGGTTTGATTTTGATTCCTCTTGCCCTCACCATATGACACAATTTCGCCCCCAGCAATTCACTCCTTGGCCACATCCCCCCAGCCCTTCCACACACACTTGGCACACACAGCTCAAGCATGTGGTGTTCCCAAACTTCATGATTATGACTTTCTTTTTTTGTATCACATTATTTTAATTGTTGTATCTGAATACATAATAGGAAGCCCAGAGACAGTGTTACCATGGGATCATTCTGGAGGTTTAAAGCTGTGCAGCAATATACCAATTTTTTTTTTTAAGTTATCAGATTCATGATCAGCTTCACTGCTGTGACCTGGGAATACTTGGACACTACAGGGGGTCCAGGGACTGTCCATTAGCAACACCCTGTTGCTACATGCTGTGGGTGCCCACAGTCCCACACAACTTCCCTTAGCTCCCATCTGCCTTTGCACAAATAGAAAATAAAATAAGTTCTCTTTCCTTCCTGTGCATATACCCAGGGATACTTCACATTCCCTCCTACTCCTCCACCTCCATGTTCCTTTTCATACCTCATGAATAAAACCCTCCAGCCTTTCTTCCTTCCAGTTGCTTTGTACATATCATCACCCTTTTTGCATGTTCCTTTGCCTCAGTGCACATTCAGCACCCCGTGTGCACACACATCTAACCTCTGGTTTGGATGGACTCTGTGCAACAGGAAAAGTTAAAGCATTATTATCATTGTGGTTATCATTATTCCCAACAGCTACATTTCTCGTCTGGGAGACAGGGAAGAAAAGTGTTAGCTCCATTTTGCCTGTTGAGAGTTTTTTGTTGGAATGTTCTTCTGCAGGCCCCTGCTCCCAGAGAAGAAATTTGCTTTATGAAAAGTACTGACAGTAAAACAGTGCTAATTTTGCAAATGCTTTCTCGAACATAATCTCATTGTACTGCACTTAATTTTAATTGTATGCAGCTTACAAGTTACAAACAGAGACAGCCAAATTCTTTGCCTGCCTGCACCCCAAGGACACAGGCTCTGTCTCTCCACAGCCTTGTTCCTGTCACTGGGAAAACGTTTAAACAGCTGCAGAAAAATCAAAGATTCACAGTGTTATATGCAACAATCATTTCCTTCCCAGGCCTGGGAGACTTCAAAAAGTCAAGACAAAAGAGACACTGTAGTTCACACCATAAAATCAAAAGATATCAGAGCTCTTCAGATATAACAGGTACAATAGCCTTCAGGGTAACTCTAAGAAATTAAACAGGTCAATTATACAGACTTGGAGGGATTATTCATGCATTAAGTGTTCTATAAAATGATCAGAATTACCTACAACATGTCACCTTTCAGTCTTTGTCCTTTTATTGTTTGTCCTTTTTTGCCGTTTTTCATCAGAATTGAATATTTGTCTAAAACTTTTGCTCACCTTTTTCAGCTTTTTTAGTTTATTAGGTGTCAGTTCTTAATAAGTCTCTCTCTTCCTTCCCTCTCAGTTTCTCTTTCTGCCCTGTTTCACATGAATACTCTTTGCCCATATGGTCTTGATCACAGTCCCTTGTCTATGGTTCACCCCCAGCTGGCAGAGGAGGAACCCTCACATACCTTTCTGCTTTCTTTGCTCTAAGGATCCCTCCAGATAAGCCAAAGGGACAATTCATTTTCTCCTACATAGACTGATAATCTGTGACAATCAGCTGAAGGAATGTCAACGTGCCAGACCTTCTCCTCCTCCCCTGCCCAGCTGTTTAGTAGCTGTGGCTGTTTTAGCAGCTTTGTCCATATGGCTGTGTAATAATTAAGACACATTCACAAAAATTCTGCTCATTTAGACCAATTGGCTACACCAACACTATAATCACATCCATTCAGGCAAGGGCCAGCACAGCCAGGTTATTCACATTGAATGTCTTTGCTTGAATTTGTCCTCAGTTTCTTACCTTCCTTTTCTCATATATTAAAAAACCCCTTTCAGCCACTCTCCTCTGACTTTCCCTGCTCCCAGAATTCTGGTGGACTTTGATTTCAGGTAAAGAATGAAAACTTCCCTCTCTGCTTCTTTGGTGTACTGGGGGCACAGAGTGCAGGTGGGGCAGATGGAGACCCCGGGCAAGAGTCACAGCTGCTGGAACAGGGACAGTTGTAGCTACAGGGAGGAAGATCTGGGGCAAGGGAATATCCAGCCTTGGGGTGAAGGTATGTGAGGCCTGGGGTGAGGGATAAAGGGCCTGAAAGGGTGGAAATCAAATCCAAGCGAACTCCTCATGGAGAGCTAGTCACTGCCTCGAGAAAGGAATAAAAGGTTAGCAAAGTGATGGGAGTAAAGTTGGATTACCCATGGCCCTCTTTTAATGATGACTAGAGGAGAGAGTAGCAACTTTTGGATGTGCATCCATGTCCAGGAGGCCAGAGGTGCTGAGTCCCACTGGAACTGAAGCCACTGCAGAGAGGGATAAAGGAGGATATCCCACCCTGGCACTGGTGGGAGAGGGGACCCTAGAGATCAGCACAGCCCTGTCTCCAGTCTGGTATCCATCCTTTTTGCTCCTTGTGAAGCAAATCTCACTGACTAGGTGCTGTTAAACCAACACACAAATTTAGCAAGTAAATCTGGAGGATTCAGCCTTCCCCAGCTCAGCCATCCGTAGCACAGCATTTGCCAGCTCGCAGCTGTCCATCAACACCCATTGTGGCATTACAGCTGATTTCACAACATTTTTCTTGCTGACTGAGCCCTTACTCTGATCTGCAAAACCAACCCAACGTCAGGCAGATGCTGCTGGTGAAATTCTGGAGTGAGCTGAGTTCAAACTGCCATTGATACCAGTGCAGACAAAATGTCCCTGCAGGGACAGAAAACGTAGTTTTGAAGTGCTGGGAGCAGTTTGAGTCAGATGGCAGGACCAAAGCTATTGCAGAGATAATAAATCAGGACTATTCCCAACACTATGAGAACCAGAACTTTTCAAACCATCCTTCACACACTCTATTTTGTCCTTTTTTTACATTTCTGTAATGTATCATACTCACAGCTTGCTTCCTCTAACTCCATTGTGCTCATGTAAGATGTGCAGATCATATTAATGCTTTCCAAAGACATGCCAACCTTTTGCTCTGATTTCCTCCTTGGTCACCCAGATAACTAAAGAGTTTTTCAGTACTGACCCAGTGTCCCTCCTATTCACAGAGTCAGTACCTTTTCCTACAGACATCAGAGTTTCCAGTGTTACTATTGCCCTTTCATTAGCACATGGGGACGAGTGTAACCTTCTGCCTTGGATTTATTCTGTACTTTATTCTGCAGTACAAAAAGGTTTATCCACAGAGCTGTTCCTTCTGGAGAATTGCATGGACTGGCAGTAAAATGATGCAGCAGTAGCAACACACCCCCCTCCAACACACACCTACTGTACAATGCTGTCGGTCCCTGACACTTAGATCCATCCTGAGGAGTGAAAGAGCGGGAGAGACACAGCCCTGAGCCCCTCATTTCTATTCCCCATGGCCTCTTTACATGAGCTGTCCCTAAGAGGGGCAAAGCCAGTGGAACTGAGTCCTTCCTGAGACCATCAGGACCTCCATAACGGGCCTGGCTGTGGATGGAGGAGCCCAGGTGTGTTGTGCTCTTACTGGTTTTCACCCTTCCATTTCTGTATATTTGGGAGCAGCCTTTGTTTCTGTTAAAGGTGCTACTTCTATATTCTCTTTTCCAGGGCTGAGGAGGAGAGGGCTGAGGCTGGGGACCTGAGGTTACAGTGCCTCCATAGCTGCTCCCCAAATAGTAAGTGACCATGGCTCGAGTGTGTCCGATACACAGTGGCTTGTCCTGTCCCCACGCTGGCTCCCTGGGGCTCAGGGTGAGGCTTGGGTTAGGAAGCTGGGGAAACAGAGGTTTGTTACTCTCCCAGACAGCATTGCCCAAGTGATAATCAACCAGCACATGAACAGTGCAAAATCCTCCACCGTTCAATTTAGGATGTGCACATATCCTATAATTTTGTGTTATCTCAAGAAGCTGTGACTTCATAGTAGTTTAAAAATACGCTCTAATTTACACCTGTATAACTTTCATTATCACTACCTTTTTTCATCTATATTTATCACCAATTCATGATGATGCATGCTATTGAATATAAAAATGATTGAAAGCAGCTTTGGTAGACAATAACTTAGTATAATTAATGCCATTTCTTGCACTTTCTCAGAAAATTGCTATGCTTTTATTCAGGCTTTGCAAAAGCTCTTGCTTTAAACTATGGGAATCAGTGGTTCAATGTACAGAGCAATGTTGGAGCACGGCTCCTACCCTGCTCTGAATACTATACTTTTTCTTTACTCTCCAGGAAAGATGTGTGCAGTTTCATGCATCTATTTCCTTGGAAAGAAAGCAAGTGATCCTTCATTCAGCGGGAGGGAGACTTGGGACAGTGACTTGCTGACTCTGCGCTCTTAAAATTTGGAAACCTGCTGGCATTTTGCTGCCTCTGTCTTGCTGAGATGCACATCTCAGCCACGTACTCGTGGAAGCTTGGTGTGTGTAACCCTAATCACTGAGGGTCCTGATCCCTCCCCAGACCTGCTGGAACTGCTCTCCAGTCCCATGTCACTGCAGGTGGTCTCCCCACAGGCATGATAGTGCTGGCACTGCTCTCCAGCTTGGTTTGTCATCAGCTCACTTGGTAACTCCTGCTCCTTGAAAATGTCATGTCAGTTATGGACTTTTCCACAGGCAGGAGATCCACACCCCTCATTTTCACAGGTCTGCACATGTCTATTGGTACAAAATTGATCTGGGTCATGTTTCCTGAGAAAATTCCCCACCTGCCAAGCTACTGGCGGGTACTCAAGTGTGCTTTTTTATTACTGAAGCCTGTCCAAAGGTCTTTGTTTCAAAGAACAAATAACAAGTCTTGACATTAGGTGTTCCAAGGAATAGGAACAAGGCTCTTGTTGGTCCTACACCCAGCCCTGCCCCAGTGCTTCAATTCCAAAGGACACAGAGCTTTACCCCCACAGTGCTGACAGCGCTGGGAAAGCAAACTGCAAAGGAGAAGCCCAGTGTCAGGGTAAAGAACAGTGGCCATTCTTCAATATTCCATCAGTCTCAGCTTCACATCTGTTACCCACTGTAATGAAATCAGATCAATATTAATGAAGTGACAGGAGTGAAGTTCTGCTCTCAGTTCACAGTTTACTTATGAATCCAATATAAGCCGCAGGATCTTCATTATTCATGCTTATTAGGGAGGAAAAAACATTAATTGCTGCTGCTCTGGATGGCACAAATCCTCACAACTCTCAGAAGAACATCTCCTTCCTTGAACAAGTCCATCAAGCCTGCACCTGACCCGAGGATTCTCCTTGATGCTGTTTCTGGCTTCACACACTCCCACTCTGTCACATCAACCATGCAACGGGCTCGTGGCCAGCAGAGAATTGGTAAGAGCAAGAGAACGATGTGAGAAGCACTTGGCTAAAGGCAGGGTGGCCCCAGAGGTTCCCCTGGCTCCCCTGGGTACCTGGGGTCTGCTTGGATGGAAGAAGGGGACACCCAGAGCAGACCAAGTCCTCACCACTGCTTGGTCACATCAGCACCCACGTACCACTAACAGAGCAAACGCCAGCAGATCACTCTGAGCACTTTATGAACACTTCCCAGAGGGGTGATCCCGAGCCATGGGGACACCAGGATGCACCACCTGAAGTTATTCCTGCTGCTCACTTCAACCAGCATTTCATTCCCTGGAGGACTTGCCAGCTGCCCTCACTTAGAAGTGCCCTGAGGATGTTCTGATTGGAACCAAATGGCAGATGAGGAATATTTGCTCGTGCTCAGACATCATGACTCTTTCTGTCCTCCCACAGAGACAAACCAGGGCATCTGTCCTTGTTGAGAGGCAAGGATTTGGGGGAGTGTCGCTGAGGAGTGAAGAGTAAAACCTTTACAGAAAAGAACACGACTGAGTGACCGTAGAAGACAAATGCTGTCACAGCCAGGTGATTTTGGAAGAGACAATATTAAAGTTTTTGAGCATCCAGGAGCACTGCGGGAGCACAGGTAGCACGAAGGGCCTTATGCCAGGACAGGATATCAGGTTCCTCTGTTGGCAAGACTAAGCTCTCTGTTTCGAGAAGTGACCTTAAATTATAAATCTCATCAGAATCTTGATCCCAGGGGAGTCTTGAACAGGACAGCTATTCAGTCTTGATATTTCTATATTAGGCCATTTAACGTCCATCACTAAACTATAATTTTCCTTTACCAGGGTTAAAAAAAAATATTTCATTTCCTTTAAACCGCTTTAACAGGGTTTAAACTTGCCTGAACTGGGNGAGTCTTCACTCTGTATTTCCTTCTCTGAACCTTTCAGCATTTCTGAGTGCATGATTAGAAATCATCAGAAACTTCAAAAAGAAAAATTTTCCACCAAATGTCATTCCCCAGGCACAGTAAAGCATGTAGTTTTTGCTGGCTTCTTCCTGGATACTGCTTAGGAGCCCAGCTGGAAATGTTTGCAGCTGTTGGAGCTTTTCCACACACTCCATGTAGGAGGAGGACATATGCCAGGCTGGGAAGACACTGTGCCTGAACAATCACACCTAGCACGAGTTTCCTTTCCACTTCTTCACCCAAGCATGGGAAACCTGAGGGAACTTTGTCACCCCAGGGGTCACTACATTTCCTTCTCATTTGGTTGCATCTGGCAAATGGGTCCAAAAATGACGAGGAAAGAGCTGCCTCCACACATCTCATTGCCTTGGGAGTCCCTGAAGGACTTGGTAGGAGCTGAATTTTGAAATCATTGAAATGAGCCATTTCTGTTTACTTCTGCTATTTCTCCCCTAGATTTTTTTTTTTTTTTCAGTTCATGAATATGTGTTGTTTTTCAAGTTTTGTCTAATTTGAAATGAGAAGCTGCTTCCTTGTCTGCAGGTCCTTTGCAGAATGGGAAAACAGCTCCTGCTGAGAGCTGTGTTGACAATACATGTTTATAAGATAATGCTGCTGGGGCTGTATTCTTTCTGCTCTGCATAATTCAGACCCATTTATTATAGAAAAGGTGAAAAAAGCAGCAGGTAAAGTGTGTCACTGTCACAGATGATGAAGTCAACCCGAGTTAGTTAGGAAGCCACTGTGAACTCTGTGTAGCCAGAGCTGATGGGCTGAATGTGAGAGTCAAGGGGAGCCAGAAGACAGAGAAACCCTGCAGACAAAAGGAGGAACTCAGTGTCTTTTTTATAGCCCCATTTCATGTTCAAAAAGCATCTTAACTCCTTGAGGCCATGAGTCCCCCCCAGCCCCATCTGAACTTGAGGTCAGTGAGGTGCAGGGAGGGCAGAAGAACCTGAGGGGAAACCCTGTCCTCAGGCAGGGAACAGAGCAGCTCCCAGATGACTCTCCTTGCCAGAAGACCCAGGACAACACTTGCTTAACTTGGCCTAGTCATTTTTTCTTCCATTTTCCTTCTCCCTCTGTCTCCTCGTCCTCCTAGTTGGTACTTGCAGGTGTCCTGCCCCTGACTGCACTGTCTACACACTGGGAGTGTCGGTTAGGAAAGCCTCAGGCTGGGTCTCTCCACAAAATGCAGATATCAGAGACCAGATATAAGCCAGAAATGCTATAAATGTCCAGGAAAGAAGGCATTACAGCAGTCTGGTGAAGGCACAAAAACCAGATTAGGAACCATCCCTGCAGTAGCACTGTGCAGTCGGTGTCCCGTGGATGCTGGAGAGCTTCCACTGGTCCAAAAGACATGGTCTCTGGGGCATTACTCCCTCCAGGAGTATAAGGATTTTAGCACCTGTCTGCAAGGCTTTGAGACATTTCAGAGGCAAATCAGGAGGTGTTTGGCTCTTCTGTCACAGAGTACCCATTGTTCACATTAACACTGTGCCATATGGTTCTCCATGGGATGGAGGTTGTGCCCAGCCCCTCTCCCAACCTCCTGCCTGCACCTTGAGCACGAGCCACAGGTCATTTGAGGTAAGATGAGAAGAATGGGTTTGTCACCTCTGACTTCCCTGCCTGGTCTCATGCTGTGCATGTCTGTGTCTCTCGGCATCAGAAGTATAACATGAGCTGCTGTGCTAACCCAGCTCTGTCTGCTGGTTTGTCTCTCCACAGCCTGGCCTGGGGCTCTTTCACCTGCTGCATGGCAGCCTCTGTCACCACCCTGAACTCCTACACTAAGACTGTCATCGAGTTCAGACACAAGCGCAAAATCTTCGAGCAGGGCTTTCGAGAAGAGCAGAACTTCCTAGACCAGGAAGCCATCAAGTACTTCAGAGAAAGGTCAGTGCAGTCAGTCACTCCATCAGGGGAGGTTTTCATGGGCTCTGCTAGTCCCAGCAAATCCAGGCTGTCACCCACTGGCAGCACCTGTGGGTGAAGTCTCTGAGATACCTTGAGAAGGTGTGTGTTAAACCCAAAAGGTTTTCCTTGATTTGTTTTTTCTTAAGTTTTGTGATGTCCCAGTGCCTGCCCTGTCTTATATACTCGTTAAACTCAAGACTGACAAGTCCTTACCATATACATCCAATTCATAGGGGTTCACAAGAAGCTGTGCTGCCAATGTAAGCTGATTTTCTCTCTCTGGAAAGGTAAAATTGCGGGGATGCAACAAATGTGACAGCCATCACTTCTCAGCACATGAAATAGGCACTTTCCCATAATCCCAACAGCTTCTGAGGCACTTTCCAGCCACCAGTAGGCCACTTTGGAGCTGCCATTTTCCACAGTCACATGCCTAAAACCCATCCCTGTCTCCTCCACACAACCCATCCTCTGGAGCTGCTCCACACAAGTGCAGAGTGTACATGAGAAGGCACTGCAGAAACACCCACACAGTGCCACCCACAGTGCCACCCACACTGCCACCAGGGGCTTGGAGGGACCCAGAGTACTGTCTGAGCCCCAGAGATGCTCTGTCACTCTGCCCATCACCACACCCTGCCCCACACACTCAGAGCTGGCCCCTGTGGCTGCTCTGGGACATTTGTCACCCTCGTCCTGTGGTGAGAAACTTAAGGCCTTGTTTTAAAACTGTGGAATGTGAAGAACACACAAAGATGGACCTCACACAGCAGGGAAGGTGTGATGGGCTCCACAGGGGTTTGTACCTTCACAGAATGAAAAGCTGATCAGTGCAGCAAACCCTCGCCAGAAGTTTATTGCTTGAAATAACGTAAAGACATTTGGGGGACAGAAGACACAAGGATCTATTCTTGTTTGTCTGACCAGTGTGGCAGTTTCTCAGTGGTGGAAGGGGACAGAAGGTTTGCAATGATCAGCATTTCAGCAGCAAATTGAGGATCTCTTCTGAGAGAGAACTAGAGACCTTCCATGATTATTATTTTGCCTTGGTTATCCTGTTGTTTGTTAGTCTGTTGTTACAGTTATTCCTCTGCTAACTTCCAAGATTTCACTCTACCTTTCAAACAGCCTGGAAGGAAGAGAGGAACAATGCAAACAACCATGGTTTGCCTAATTTTGCATTTGAAGATGACAGTGAATCCTAAAAAATTCTCTGTATGAGAAAAAAAAGCCCAAACACAGTGAAGAGGAAGGGGTCACTACATGCCTCAGGAGAAATCAGCACCCAGGCAGGGAAAACAGACAAATTATTGAAGTGAGAATTACAGATTAGAGCCTGGAAGAATTATAAGGAACAATATGTTGACTTACATTGAGATATGCTAAGGAAACTTGATAGAGCACCACTACTGACCCTTCTGGAACAGTAAATAGAAAAAAAACATTAGTAGCCTAGAGGATAATAACTTTTTCTTTCACATGGGTGTTGTGGGTTTGATTTTGATTCCTCTTGCCCTCACCATATGACACAATTTCGCCCCCAGCAATTCACTCCTTGGCCACATCCCCCCAGCCCTTCCACACACACTTGGCACACACAGCTCAAGCATGTGGTGTTCCCAAACTTCATGATTATGACTTTCTTTTTTTGTATCACATTATTTTAATTGTTGTATCTGAATACATAATAGGAAGCCCAGAGACAGTGTTACCATGGGATCATTCTGGGGGTTTAAAGCTGTGCAGCAATATACCAATTTTTTTTTTAAGTTATCAGATTCATGATCAGCTTCACTGCTGTGACCTGGGAATACTTGGACACTACAGGGGGTCCAGGGACTGTCCATTAGCAACACCCTGTTGCTACATGCTGTGGGTGCCCACAGTCCCACACAACTTCCCTTAGCTCCCATCTGCCTTTGCACAAATAGAAAATAAAATAAGTTCTCTTTCCTTCCTGTGCATATACCCAGGGATACTTCACATTCCCTCCTACTCCTCCACCTCCATGTTCCTTTTCATACCTCATGAATAAAACCCTCCAGCCTTTCTTCCTTCCAGTTGCTTTGTACATATCATCACCCTTTTTGCATGTTCCTTTGCCTCAGTGCACATTCAGCACCCCGTGTGCACACACATCTAACCTCTGGTTTGGATGGACTCTGTGCAACAGGAAAGTTAAAGCATTATTATCATTGTAGTTATCATTATTCCCAACAGCTACATTTCTCATCTGGGAGACAGGGAAGAAAAGTGTTAGCTCCATTTTGCCTGTTGAGAGTTTTTTGTTGGAATGTTCTTCTGCAGGCCCCTGCTCCCAGAGAAGAAATTTGCTTTATGAAAAGTACTGACAGTAAAACAGTGCTAATTTTGCAAATGCTTTCTCGAACATAATCTCATTGTACTGCACTTAATTTTAATTGTATGCAGCTTACAAGTTACAAACAGAGACAGCCAAATTCTTTGCCTGCCTGCACCCCAAGGACACAGGCTCTGTCTCTCCACAGCCTTGTTCCTGTCACTGGGAAAACGTTTAAACAGCTGCAGAAAAATCAAAGATTCACAGTGTTATATGCAACAATCATTTCCTTCCCAGGCCTGGGAGACTTCAAAAAGTCAAGACAAAAGAGACACTGTAGTTCACACCATAAAATCAAAAGATATCAGAGCTCTTCAGATATAACAGGTACAATAGCCTTCAGGGTAAGTCTAAGAAATTAAACAGGTCAATTATACAGACTTGGAGGGATTATTCATGCATTAAGTGTTCTATAAAATGATCAGAATTACCTACAACATGTCAGCTTTCAGTCTTTGTCCTTTTATTGCTTGTCCTTTTTTGCCGTTTTTCCTCTGAACTGAATATTTTTCTAAAACTTTTGCTCACCTTTTTCAGCTTTTTTAGTTTACTAGGTGTCAGTTCTTAATAAGTCTCTCTCTTCCTTCCCTCTCAGTTTCTCTTTCTGCCCTGTTTCACATGAATACTCTTTGCCCATATGGTCTTGATCACAGTCCCTTGTCTATGGTTCACCCCCAGCTGGCAGAGGAGGAACCCTCACATACCTTTCTGCTTTCTTTGCTCTAAGGATCCCTCCAGATAAGCCAAAGGGACAATTCATTTTCTCCTACATAGACTGATAATCTGTGACAATCAGCTGAAGGAATGTCAACGTGCCAGACCTTCTCCTCCTCCCCTGCCCAGCTGTTTAGTAGCTGTGGCTGTTTTAGCAGCTTTGTCCATATGGCTGTGTAATAATTAAGACACATTCACAAAAATTCTGCTCATTTAGACCAATTGGCTACACCAACACTATAATCACATCCATTCAGGCAAGGGCCAGCACAGCCAGGTTATTCACATTGAATGTCTTTGCTTGAATTTGTCCTCAGTTTCTTACCTTCCTTTTCTCATATATTAAAAAACCCCTTTCAGCCACTCTCCTCTGACTTTCCCTGCTCCCAGAATTCTGGTGGACTTTGATTTCAGGTAAAGAATGAAAACTTCCCTCTCTGCTTCTTTGGTGTACTGGGGGCAGAAAGTGCAGGTGGGGCAGATGGAGACCCCGGGCAAGAGTCACAGCTGCTGGAACAGGGACAGTTGTAGCTACAGGGAGGAAGATCTGGGGCAAGGGAATATCCAGCCTTGGGGTGAAGGTATGTGAGGCCTGGGGTGAGGGATAAAGGGCCTGAAAGGGTGGAAATCAAATCCAAGTGAACTCCTCATGGAGAGCTAGTCACTGCCTCGAGAAAGGAATAAAAGGTTAGCAAAGTGATGGGAGTAAAGTTGGATTACCCATGGCCCTCTTTTAATGATGACTAGAGGAGAGAGTAGCAACTTTTGGATGTGCATCCATGTCCAGGAGGCCAGAGGTGCTGAGTCCCACTGGAACTGAAGCCACTGCAGAGAGGGATAAAGGAGGATATCCCACCCTGGCACTGGTGGGAGAGGGGACCCTAGAGATCAGCACAGCCCTGTCTCCAGTCTGGTATCCATCCTTTTTGCTCCTTGTGAAGCAAATCTCACTGACTAGGTGCTGTTAAACCAACACACAAATTTAGCAAGTAAATCTGGAGGATTCAGCCTTCCCCAGCTCAGCCATCCGTAGCACAGCATTTGCCAGCTCGCAGCTGTCCATCAACACCCATTGTGGCATTACAGCTGATTTCACAACATTTTTCTTGCTGACTGAGCCCTTACTCTGATCTGCAAAACCAACCCAACGTCAGGCAGATGCTGCTGGTGAAATTCTGGAGTGAGCTGAGTTCAAACTGCCATTGATACCAGTGCAGACAAAATGTCCCTGCAGGGACAGAAAACGTAGTTTTGAAGTGCTGGGAGCAGTTTGAGTCAGATGGCAGGACCAAAGCTATTGCAGAGATAATAAATCAGGACTATTCCCAACACTATGAGAACCAGAACTTTTCAAACCATCCTTCACACACTCTATTTTGTCCTTTTTTGTACATTTCTGTAATGTATCATACTCACAGCTTGCTTCCTCTAACTCCATTGTGCTCATGTAAGATGTGCAGATCATATTAATGCTTTCCAAAGACATGCCAACCTTTTGCTCTGATTTCCTCCTTGGTCACCCAGATAACTAAAGAGTTTTTCAGTACTGACCCAGTGTCCCTCCTATTCACAGAGTCAGTACCTTTTCCTACAGACATCAGAGTTTCCAGTGTTACTATTGCCCTTTCATTAGCACATGGGGACGAGTGTAACCTTCTGCCTTGGATTTATTCTGTACTTTATTCTGCAGTACAAAAAGGTTTATCCACAGAGCTGTTCCTTCTGGAGAATTGCATGGACTGGCAGTAAAATGATGTAGCAGTAGCAACACACCCCCTTCCAACACACACCTACTGTACAATGCTGTCGGTCCCTGACACTTAGATCCATCCTGAGGAGTGAAAGAGCGGGAGAGACACAGCCCTGAGCCCCTCATTTCTATTCCCCATGGCCTCTTTACATGAGCTGTCCCTAAGAGGGGCAAAGCCAGTGGAACTGAGTCCTTCCTGAGACCATCAGGACCTCCATAACGGGCCTGGCTGTGGATGGAGGAGCCCAGGTGTGTTGTGCTCTTACTGGTTTTCACCCTTCCATTTCTGTATATTTGGGAGCAGCCTTTGTTTCTGTTAAAGGTGCTACTTCTATATTCTCTTTTCCAGGGCTGAGGAGGAGAGGGCTGAGGCTGGGGACCTGAGGTTACAGTGCCTCCATAGCTGCTCCCCAAATAGTAAGTGACCATGGCTCGAGTGTGTCCGATACACAGTGGCTTGTCCTGTCCCCACGCTGGCTCCCTGGGGCTCAGGATGAGGCTTGGGTTAGGAAGCTGGGGAAACAGAGGTTTGTTACTCTCCCAGACAGCATTGCCCAAGTGATAATCAACCAGCACATGAACAGTGCAAAATCCTCCACCGTTCAATTTAGGATGTGCACATATCCTATAATTTTGTGTTATCTCAAGAAGCTGTGACTTCATAGTAGTTTAAAAATACGCTCTAATTTACACCTGTATAACTTTCATTATCACTACCTTTTTTCATCTATATTTATCACCAATTCATGATGATGCATGCTATTGAATATAAAAATGATTGAAAGCAGCTTTGGTAGACAATAACTTAGTATAATTAATGCCATTTCTTGCACTTTCTCAGAAAATTGCTATGCTTTTATTCAGGCTTTGCAAAAGCTCTTGCTTTAAACTATGGGAATCAGTGGTTCAATGTACAGAGCAATGTTGGAGCACGGCTCCTGCCCTGCTCTGAATACTATACTTTTTCTTTACTCTCCAGGAAAGATGTGTGCAGTTTCATGCATCTATTTCCTTGGAAAGAAAGCAAGTGATCCTTCATTCAGCGGGAGGGAGACTTGGGACAGTGACTTGCTGACTCTGCGCTCTTAAAATTTGGAAACCTGCTGGCATTTTGCTGCCTCTGTCTTGCTGAGATGCACATCTCAGCCACGTACTCGTGGAAGCTTGGTGTGTGTAACCCTAATCACTGAGGGTCCTGATCCCTCCCCAGACCTGCTGGAACTGCTCTCCAGTCCCATGTCACTGCAGGTGGTCTCCCCACAGGCATGATAGTGCTGGCACTGCTCTCCAGCTTGGTTTGTCATCAGCTCACTTGGTAACTCCTGCTCCTTGAAAATGCCATGTCAGTTATGGACTTTTCCACAGGCAGGAGATCCACACCCCTCATTTTCACAGGTCTGCACATGTCTATTGGTACAAAATTGATCTGGGTCATGTTTCCTGAGAAAATTCCCCCCCTGCCAAGCTACTGGCAGGTGTTCAAGTGTGCTTTTTTATTACTGAAGCCTGTCCAAAGGTCTTTGTTTCAAAGAACAAATAACAAGTCTTGACATTAGGTGTTCCAAGGAATAGGAACAAGGCTCTTGTTGGTCCTACACCCAGCCCTGCCCCAGTGCTTCAATTCCAAAGGACACAGAGCTTTACCCCCACAGTGCTGACAGCGCTGGGAAAGCAAACTGCAAAGGAGAAGCCCAGTGTCAGGGTAAAGAACAGTGGCCATTCTTCAATATTCCATCAGTCTCAGCTTCACATCTGTTACCCACTGTAATGAAATCAGATCAATATTAATGAAGTGACAGGAGTGAAGTTCTGCTCTCAGTTCACAGTTTACTTATGAATCCAATATAAGCCGCAGGATCTTCATTATTCATGCTTATTAGGGAGGAAAAAACATTAATTGCTGCTGCTCTGGATGGCACAAATCCTCACAACTCTCAGAAGAACATCTCCTTCCTTGAACAAGTCCATCAAGCCTGCACCTGACCCGAGGATTCTCCTTGATGCTGTTTCTGGCTTCACACACTCCCACTCTGTCACATCAACCATGCAACGGGCTCGTGGCCAGCAGAGAATTGGTAAGAGCAAGAGAACGATGTGAGAAGCACTTGGCTAAAGGCAGGGTGGCCCCAGAGGTTCCCCTGGCTCCCCTGGGTACCTGGGGTCTGCTTGGATGGAAGAAGGGGACACCCAGAGCAGACCAAGTCCTCACCACTGCTTGGTCACGCCAGCACCCACGTGCCACTAACAGAGCAAACTCCAGCAGATCACTCTGAGCACTTTATGAACACTTCCCAAAGGGGTGATCCCTAGCCATGGGGACACCAGGATGTACCACCTGAAGTTATTTCTGCTGCTCACTTCAACCAGCATTTCATTCCCTGGAGGACTTGCCAGTTGCCCTCACTTAGAAGTGCCCTGAGGATGTTCTGATTGGAACCAAATGGCAGATAAGGAATATTTGCTCGTGCTCAGACATCATGACTCTTTCTGTCCTCCCACAGAGACAAACCAGGGCATCTGTCCTTGTTGAGAGGCAAGGATTTGGGGGAGTGTCGCTGAGGAGTGAAGAGTAAAACCTTTACAGAAAAGAACACGACTGAGTGACCGTAGAAGACAAATGCTGTCACAGCCAGGTGATTTTGGAAGAGACAATATTAAAGTTTTTGAGCATCCAGGAGCAATGCGGGAGCACAGGTAGCACGAAGGGCCTTATGCCAGGACAGGATATCAGGTTCCTCTGTTGGCAAGACTAAGCTCTCTGTTTCGAGAAGTGACCTTAAATTATAAATCTCATCAGAATCTTGATCCCAGGGGAGTCTTGAACAGGACAGCTATTCAGTCTTGATATTTCTATATTAGGCCATTTAATGTCTATCACTAAACTATAATTTTCCTTTACCAGGGTTAAAAAAAAATATTTCATTTCCTTTAAACCGCTTTAACAGGGTTTAAACTTGCCTGAACTGGGCTAAGAACAGCACCAGGGAGCTCTAGGTATAACTTGGCATCCTCTGCTCTCACCAAGCCACCTTCCTGTGCAGACATATGGCACTGGCCCCTATACATCTGATATCCTTGGTCATGACTTGCTCATACCAAATTTAGCATTTCCACTGCAAAGCCCTAAACACTCTTGAAGTCTGTTTGCTGTCATTTTGATGTTTCAACTCTTTCCTTCAGATGTGCAGGGCTGGGAGATCTCAATGATCCAGCTGTGCACAGTCACCACACAAAAACGAGAGAAGGAGAAATTTCACATCAGGATTTTTTTGTTGTTTGCACAGTTCTTTATTGCCAAGAAATGCTCACTGTTCTTGGGCTCCAGACAGCAGCAGTACCTGATTTCAGACATCTGTATGTCCATGCCACTTCCACCCTCTCCTCCAGTGTTGTCCCACCACGAGGCATTAACAGGATGAGCCTGGAACCCACAGCGCAGATGGGAGAGGTGCAGATGGTGGATGTAGAACAAGGGGTAGGAGAGAGGTAGGAGAAATGTCACAAAGGACAAGGAGGGACAGGTGTGGTGGCAAAGTCAAAGAAGAGACAGGTAGCCCAGAGGAGCCAAGAGCTGAGCAGGAAACAGCATATTCCTACTGTCTGTGGCTAAAAGCCTTGGTGTTATCTGAGGCAGATAAACCCAGGGTTCAGGACACCAGCCTCTCTTGTAGAAAAGTGAAAGATTATTCAAAATTAATTCAGTGTCAAAAAAATAATATAGTCACTGTTTTGGCAGCGTGGGCATTTTAGGAGGGTCACCTGACAAAGAGGAGGCCTTGAAAAAGATCGTTTTATTCTCGTATCATCACCCTGTAGGCATTTCCCCTGGGTCCATCCCACAGCTCCTCTACCATCCTCCCACCCCGACTGTCTACAGCAAGATTTATGCAACCAGCCCCTCAGAGCTTCACTCTAGAGCATAGTGTAATTTTTTTTTTCCTATTCAGACAAGTTCACCAGAAGAGCTCCAGACTTAAAACATGGTGGAAATGATTCATAAAAAAAAAGAATATCCACCGGTTGGATTTTTTTTTTTAATTTTTTTTTTTTAATGGCCGGTCTCAAGCGCCACAGAAGGAAAGTGGTGCTGGATGCGCAGGCAAGTTCCAAATGTCTCCAAATTCAGTCTGTTGCACAAGCTCAGCTGGAGAGGGCAAGGCACAGACGGCAGCCAAGGTCACTGTGACAACGGGGAACATGCTTGATATGCTGAGCAGCGCCGGGCTGGGAGGCGCAGACAACAAGGGCCTGACGCATTTGAAGTGTCGCTCAAAGTTGAGCCGAGGTTTCTCCTTGTGGAGGTACCTGACAGCTGCAACCGCTGCCTCTTTGATGTCAGCGCCGATTCCAACCCCGGGACTTGCAATCCTTCCCGTAATTTATTCCCTTCTTGGCCATTGGCCCCATAAAAGCAGGTGGGGAAAATTCCCCCCCGACGGAGCGCCATGGTTACGGATCCGAGATCCAGCCTGGCCGCGCTGGCAGCCTCGGGAATCTCGGTCCTGTCTTCAGGCAAGCTCTTGCCCACCAGGAAATTCCAAATTAAAGGTCTCAGTTCTCTCCTCGTTTACCTCTGCTAGCATCCAGACTGACATTTTCCTTTTCCTTTTCCTTTCTTAAGCCACCAGCTCCTCTTTTTCCAAAATAAGCATGTTGGTAAAAGTAAATTCAGTCCCACATTTAGCACGGCAGCCCATGAAAATTAAAGGGCTGAAAAAGGAAAGCAAAATAAGCTGATAGTTTATAATACTTTTTTTGTTTCCTCCAGTGCACAGGTGAATTGGAAAGGTTTCTTACATAAATTTCAGCGGGATTAGTTATGAAACGTGCTTTCTGTCACTCTCTGAAATTGCATCTTTCAATAAATGTTTCATCTCCTGAAGCTAATCCTGGATTTATGCAAAAAAACTCCCCAAACCAACCTCCCCCCCCCTTCCAAAAGTCAACCTGTCCCACACTGCTGGAGATGTGCAATGAAGTATTTCAGACTGTATATGCACCCAAATAGCCTTTCTCTTTCCTGTGCATATTATATTTCTCCCCCAAGAATGTAGGTAGGAATTGTTGCTCAGTTCACGTTCAGGTAGTTTTACATTGTGAGATATTTGAGGACAAATATATGTATCTTAAACAAACAAAAAAAATGTTACAACGTGTATTTTTAGTTTAGTTGCCTAAAAATGGGGTTTGCTCTTGTCAGAATAAAATTCCTGTGCTTTGTTACAGCAAAATAGGTTTTCCTGAATATGGTGTTTTGCAGTGAATGCCCGAGATTCAGCTCTGATTTAAATAACCAGTAATTTTGTGTTGTCTCTGCCAGGAAACCAGTCTTTCCACTCCTCTTGGTCCTAGAGCAGCCAAATCCCAACTTTCTGAACACCCCACAGCATGACCCAACACGACCCCACCATTCCCTGCTTTCAGGAGAGACTGAGGAACAGCAGCTGAGTTTCCAAAGGCGACACAGCACAGATGTCCAGCTCCAGGCTGCCCTCAGTCCCACTGCCTGCTCTTCCAAAGCCTGACCTACTGATTCCCCCTTATGCAAGGAAGGGGCAGCAATTCCTCTGAGCCAAATAACACTGTTTTTCTTTTAAAAACCCTTTCATTTATGAGGGACTCTCCTGCAACAGGCCTTATAAAGTCAGTATGGAATGGGACAGCCCAGAGGCTCCAGTGGAAGAGGATGGTGAGATGGGACTCAGAGGGTAGAAAAGTGAAAGAAGGAAGGGAAAATGTGGGAGAAATAACGTGTTTTCATAGTTAGGCAGAATCACAGACTGACACAGTGAGGACAGGGCCCCCAAAAGGGCTCTAGTCCAGTCCCGTGCTCCCAGCATGTCCAGGCTGGATCAGGCTGATTCTTTCCTTGTCCAGTTTAGTTTTGAACACTTCCAAGGATGGAGATCCCAATACATCTCTTGGCCTCTGTCCCAGTGTTTCTCACCTAGGGTGAAAAAGCTTTTCCTCATATCCAGGTGGCAATCCTGGCCTTCCAGCCCCGTTCAGCCAGTTGATAAAGGCAAGGCACTCCCAGGGACAGGTGCTCCCTCTGACATTTGTACTTGTTTTCTCTCCTGCCCTTTGTAGAACTCATTTTATGATTCTTTTTTGGCTTTGTTTTTATGCAGTAGCTTTGTTACTGCCTGGTTTTCCAATTATAAAACCTCTAAATTTGATTTGAACCTGATAATTAAGCCGTGACTTAGCACATTAACCCTATTGAAGCCCAGAGGTGTGAGACATGCTCTTTAGGACCTTAAAATTTGGTGTTTAATTGCATCCAACCCTGAGAAAGGTGCAGGGAGGTGAGAAGTGACTGTGGCACTAATTCAGACCACAGGTGCTAACAGGACAGGACTTCATGCTTTAGGTCTCATCTATCCCATCCAGACCAGGGTTTCTTGCTGTCTTCCACCACAAGAGAAATAGGAATATAGCAGATGCACAAGAAGACTCAGTTGGTCACTGGCATCACTACAAAAGTTTGTCATGTCCTTTGGCTGTTAGAAATCCTAGATCATGATCTGCACAGTGGGTGTCTTTGTGTTCCCCTTCAAGGTCAGGGCATTTCTGGCTGCATCCTCTACCTATCAGGACAGGTCCAGGCCACTGGGGTACATCTTCCTCTCTTGCCATCTGAACTGACCAACTAAGCAAAATTTAGCCATAGGAAAAGAAAACAAAACCTTGGGATCTCTCTCCTGTCTGGAAGCAGCCAGGAGAAGAGTACAGGAAATAACATCCAGGAGGGGTAGTCTGGCATCCCACACAGTTGTCATTTCCAGCCACCTAAAGCAGCTGGTCAGCCCTGGACACAGTTTACAGCTTAGTGGGGAGAAAGAAAACTGTTTAACACAGCAAGAAATGTCTCATGTCACCACAGGAACAGTGACATCATTCTGTGCTGCCCTTCTCTTTCTCCCTTGCCTGTTTTTTCATCCCTTAATTCACTGGATACCATGCAGAGCTCCCAGGAGACTAAAGCCTGTGGGTCCATGGCAGGAAGGCAGGTCTTCACCCTTGGCAGGGGTGGCCAAGGGCAGGTGCTGTGGCAGCCTGCAAGCCAGGTTTTAGCATTTTGTGTTCTCCCAGTCAGTATGGCAGTAGCTTTCTTCCCTTCCTGTCCTTCCCCAGCCCCAAATCCTTGGTTCTTGTGGAGCTGTGTGACTTTTGGGAAGCAGAACGTGGATGTTCCACTGATTATCACACTGATGATAGCTGACAAGGGCTCAGTGGGCACCAGGGAGAAACTGGTCCTGAATTTATGTGCCTTATCCTCAAACACTTTGCTCTTGGTTGTGAGAAGCAGAGGGTTTTATGCAGACCTGAGAGGCAAATCAGCCTATGGGGAAATGCAGTTATGGGAAACAGGCTTAAAACTGCCCCAAAAGAGGCCTAAAACTGTCTTATAAGCCTTTAGCCCAAACCAGAGGAAAAAGTGTGTGTTTGTCTTTCTTTAGGGCTTCACAACACCCAGCTCTAAGTGTCACTAGCCCGCAGAGGAACAGGAGTGACCATAATGCTCAGAAAATACCCCCATTCGCTACGTCAAGCTCTTCCAGCGACACATCAAGCAGCTCTTCACTTTCATCAGAACCAACCAGCCAGATCTCCATGGGTCAGGATCAAACCCTGCTGGACATCACCTCCATCACTAGATTGGCCCCAGGAGAATCACCAAACCCTCAACCACTCGAGCAAAGAGATACAAATTTAGCAATATCGTGTTCCAGCCCACTCGGAGCAAGGACTATTCCAGCATCTTGCCCAGCCAGTCTCAGGCTCAGTCTAACACCCAGCTCAGCCACACCACAGCAATACTCTGACTCCTCTCCAGTCAGCCCAGGGATCAATGCAGCTTCCTTCTATACCTTCAGTCCTCACACAGCACAAAACGAACAAGCTTCAGCTTCAGATCACACACTGACCCCAACCAGGACAAGCACAAGGCCTCCAGCAACAACGACTCCTGAAGAGAGTTCCCAGGCTCCTGGCTATTCTAAAACTGACTTAAAGAATACAGGAAAGGGGTTTGAATCAGATCTGGAAGATCCTGATCATGAAAGGTATGTATCTAGACCATGCAAGTGTCTAAGTCCTCAAATGACCCACTTGGGTTTAGTGTCATTAAGAGCCCCTCATAAAGTTAAATATCTTTTATGCTTTAGATGTTTCCAGTGTTTGTTTTCCAGTAGCTATCCTGTGCTCCCACTAAACCCTGTTATCCAAGAAGCAAAATACTCTGTTTGCTATGCACCTATTTAGTTCTCCAGACTTGATGACAGACCACCCCTGGGCCAGGTCATCAACCTCAGCTCCTTCAACAGGGCACAGTTTTAAGGTGCCTCCTTTCCTTCCAAAATGACACAGCACATCTCTCCCTTGTACCAGCAGAGAGAAACTCTGCTGCCCCTGTGGAGCCCGACAGATCAGAGCTGGGGATGGTGCTCAGAGACATGGCCGGGATCTCCCTCCCAAACCTCCACCTCTGCTCCGGTCCCAGGCAGGCTGGGCTGGTTTCACCCCTCCTGGCCTCTGAACTCCACCCTGTCTCTGCAACTTCTTTCCTTGGCAGGAGATTTGTGACCGCAAAGGAGTTCCAAGCCATGGAGAAAGAACTAGAGGACGTGAAGGAAGACCTGAAATGCCTGAAGTGGAAGGTGAGGCACATCGGTGAGACGGTGCAGCCCCTGGCCGAGGACAGCAAGAGGTACAACGGCTACACCCTGACGGAGCTCAAGGCCATGGTGCAGTTCGAGGATGACCCCTACAAGGCCGCCCACAAGATCCTCACCGCGCTCTTCAGCGATGTCTACAGGCCACAGCACCCCCCCACCGAACAGCCCTGCAACTCCCGGGCTCTGCCCAGGCCCAAAATAGACCCAGAGCTGTACATGGTGTACTGTGACATTCTGAAAAGCATATTCCCTGGAATTAGCAGCCAGACCTTGAGGGAAGAGACGCAACACGTGCAGAGAAGCGCCCAGAAAGCAGCGCAATAACAGCAGAGCCCCCAGAGGCTGTGCAGAGTGAGAGGTCTCTGGTGGTTTGAGGACTGAACTGTGGTAGGTGCCAGCGGTTGAGTCTGTCCCTTCCAGGTATGGATCGTCTGTAATGATGTTGGTGAGCTCTGAGCCCTCATGCCACTTGCCCAATGAGACAGAGTGGGGAGGCATCCTGCACACTTCCCACATTTTAGAAAACAATTGCTCCTTTAGTGTCTCTTTCAATCAATGGACGTTTCCTTGTTTCCAGCAACTACAAATGCCAACAAAAGAATCCCAAGAAGGCATTGTACGTCCGAGCAAGGGCCTTCTCCCAGCCCCAAACAGACCAACCAACCAGCATCTGGGTAGTTTCTATTTTCTAGAGTGTATCATTCATTAAATGACATTACTTGTTAGAAAATCGTGCCTGTTCTTTTTTATTTGTTTATCTAAAGGTGCTTTGTATATCAAACCAATCAGCATCTGGAAATATTCCACATATAAAATAATATATGATATAATATATAATAATATAATAATTCCAAGAACTGGAGTGAGATCTGGGCATTGTAAACCACCCTCCTCTGCCCCCCTGCATCCTGGGTTAACACAGGCAGGCACCCAGGGCAAGGCAGTGAGGAGCTGGGGTGACCCCAGGCAGGTCCCCTTTCAGGTAACGGGGCCAGGGCACAAGACTGTGTGATGTGCCCCTAAAACACCAACCCAGCAGTGAGACAGGTAAAGGTCTGTGACCTCCAGCTCTCCCAGTCCGTGGTGACTGGGCTGGCAGACCAGCTCAGAGGTGTTCACAGCTGTGCTTTGCCTTCCCACAACGTCAATGCCGAAAGGCTGCGGCCCCTTGCTGGGGTGTCACAAGGTGATCCCTGCTGTGGAGCCTGCCCCGAGGGAAGGAGGCTGCTGGTCATGGGGGACACACAGGAAAATGGCCCTGGAGCTCCTTCCTCCCCATCTGGGAACCAGGAAAGTACAATGGATGAACAGCAGTTTGTGCCCCAGGTTCTGCTCACGGGGATGGCCTTGCAGTCTGTTCTGTAAAGATCTGGTGAGGGTGAAGGGGTGGAGGGATGTCCTTGAGCCACTTTGCTCAGTACCAATGGCAGCCACTGCTCCCCTGCCCCACTGGCTCATCCACTCCCTTCCAGAGTCCTTGGCACTTTTTGGAAACAGTCACTTCCCCAGTATCAGTGTGACAAAGCCATCAAAACTCAGCACACGTCTGTCCTGCACACGGCTGCTGCTCCCTGCCAGGCCACAGGGATGGCAAAAGCTAACCTGTGAGTTCAGCCCCACTTTCCCTCTGCTATAATCCACTTCTTAAGCTTATTTCAAAAATAACAGGGAGGAGGAATAAAAAAAAACCAATTACAACAAAACCCCAAAAGCAGATCATTCCCTGTGCCACCACAGCTCCAGACACCTTGGGCAATGGGAGGGGGCAGCACAGTCCAAGGACACGCTCTGAACCTGCTGGGCACATCTCCACAGGGACACTGACTGTTGTAGGAGAGCCCCTACCTGCCTTTCAGCATGATGGTCTCTGCTGAGCTTACAAATGTGTCGTTTTAAGCTCCCTGTTATTAGCAATTTATTTTAGTTACAAGCTGCTGTGCAGACACAGCCACAGCCCTGCCCACACAGCCCCTCTGTGCCACGCTGCAGCCACGACCTGTGGCCACACCTGGCAAATTCCGAGGTGCCCACAGGGATACCCAGGGCTGTGCACAGTGTGTGCCCTCGGGGGGGTCACAGCACCGAGGTGAGGGACAGGGAGAAGGCTGCCCTCCCTCCCACCTTCACGGGGGGGCACAGAGGTGAGTGCAGGATGGTCAGAGTGCAGGATGGTCAGAGTTGCTGGACACGCAGTATCCCCTCAGAGCAAATCACACACACCCCCCAGGGGAGCACCGTGGTGGAGCACCACAAATCACCCTGAAGGCTCTGGGCACCGTGGAGGGGATGTTTGAGTCTCACACGGGCACCCCCTGCATCCTGTTCTGCCTTCATGGTTTTCCTAGGAAAACATGTCCCCTTGGTTCACATGGATGGCTGACCCTCCTCCCACAGAGCTCACACAGTTACTGCTCCACACTAATTTTCCCGTGGCAGATCAGAGCCCCAGCTCTCTCAGAGGTCTCTCTTCAGAGCTTTCCATAACTTCCACAGAACCAACAAAACCACAATTTAGGGATTAGCAATATCAATCTTCATATGTTGCATTGCCTGCCCTCTCTGCCTGCAAAATCTGAATGCATTTGTAAGAACAGGCTCTGTGGCTTCTCCTGTTCATGAGGCCTGACAATGTGATCAGATTATCACTTTCAGCCTTGTTCTCCTCACACCTCAGATCCAGCACAAGTCTATGAATTATTTTTATTAGCCTTACGTCATCAAGGCTGGTTCTATCAAAGACTGTCAGTTCTGGGTCCCTTTCAGGTTGCAGAGTCTCCTTCTTCTGGGTCAGTTGTGATATGAATCACCTCTACCCACTTTACAGATGTGCATTTTATCCTGATAGTCCCAGCTTTTAGCTATTCCAGTGGAACTTCCAGGTTATTTGCATCCAACCAGAGCTGGTCAGTCTTGCCAGACCTTCTACATATTATTAGTAGGCATCTGCACCTTCTGAGCCCTCCAGTGTGTCCCCAGTGCCTTGCCAGCCACAGCAGCCCATGTGCTCAGCTGTGAGGAAACTGGGAAAAGAGCAGCAGGACAAACCCCCTCCATCTGTCCTTTACAGACTCCTCACTTCCCCCTTTTCCTCTGCTGCATTTGTACCTTGGAGGCAGCTCTGCCTCTGTGAAGATGTCTCAGCCTTCAGTTCCTGCATTATCTGCACCTTTGTGACCATTCCCAGTACTTGAGGCACCTTCTCTGATTTTTACACAGGTAGAAAAATCCACTGATTTTCTCCTGATTTTCCCGAGTGCTTCTCTTTGCTGGTGTTCCTGCACATCACCAAATCCTCTCGTCCTTTGCAAGCCTCAGCTTTCCTCGCTGGTTTTGCTTCCCTAGGTTTGCTGGGGAGAGAAACACAGCTGCCTGCCCACAACTCCCAAGAGATTTTCTGTGTCCAGTCTATTTTTTCTGTAGTCACCCACTCCTCACACAACAGGAGGGCGAGGGCTGGCCGCCCACACCCGCAGGAAGAGCCCTTCTCCTCGCAGGGTACAAAACTGAGTCAGCACAGCCAAAGTAAGACAGCAGTGTCTTAAATACATGGGCCTGAAAGCAAGTTTTTTGAGTTCATTTTTAGCATCCTGTACTTGCCAGAACGTGTCCTGTAACAAGCTTGCTCTGTCTTAAGGCTCTGGGTCTTGCTGCCTGGTGCTCAGAGAGAAAGGCAATTACACAGCCCCATTATTGTGACAGTTAAAGGGATTCAGCCATTGTTCCTCTTGGACAATTCTCACTGATTTGCACTGTGCCTCCATGGCTCCTTAGCATAAATAAGCCTTCTCTCCAAAATGTTATCACCTCCACTTGCACAGAGACAGGAGGAGCAGGCAATCAGACACACAGTGAAAAATTAGTCTTTAAATTCATGTAGCATTCCATCTATTCTTCGTTAAAGTATATAAGTCCATTTTTCCCTTGAACACGTACTCTCCAGTCTGAAGACCCAATACTGGACCAAATGATTCCTCCCTTCCTTTCTTAACTACGGGCATTACATTTGCTATTCTCCAGTCATACCCAGCTCCAGAGAGTCATTAGTATCACCCTTATTCAAAGTAACAAGCTCTCTGTTAGCTGTTCATCCCTGCACATATCCTGAGCACCACAGGCTGCCTTCCCCTTGTCATCTCTCAGAGCAGGTGCCTGGTCAAAAGTGTGAGGACATGAACACTTTTCCAGCCTCAGGCAATCTGTAGTTTGTACTGATTGATTGCATTAAATAAGCAACCTATTAATATCCCCCATGCTGTGGCTCGATAGGCTCCAGTTGGCAGAACAGTCTCTACAGCAGATAAGTTATGTTAAACAGAGAGTCCTGATGCATCCTGGTCATGGAATCACAGGGTAATTTCAGCTGGAAAGGTCAGCTCGTCCAACCCCTCTGATGAGACACCATTCCAGGAAAATAAACTGAATATTTAGCTCTGTGTTGCAAAAACTAAAAGATTGCAATACAACAAACATCTAACAACCAAAGAAAGAAAAAAAAAAAGAAAAAGAAGAAGAGAAGGTTAATTTACATCTGCATCAGTGGATAAAGAAGATAAATGGCAAACTTTCTGTGGCACTGGTTGGGAGGGCCCTTCACCGTGCTTGGATCTACATGCATGGCCGATTCATTTGTCAGCCTTCTCATTAATATCTCTAATTCACAACTGCAGTCAAAGTCACTCGCTGACCCATACATTTTATGACCTCATGGTTACCCCTTCGTACTGTTAATAATAATGTCCCTGCATAATGTGTTTTATGCAAAACAAGTCCACCAGCACTTCTGCTTCATGACTTAAAATACAGCAGAACGAGTTTTAGGCAACTGTCTGCATCTTTATATCATTTATTGGCATTATCTGTCCTGACATGGGAGTCACAAGGGTTTGGGCAGTGCCATTAATTACCATTAATCCCTTCTCCTACCTGAATGCCTGCTCCTCAGGGTATGTTCTCTACACATTTATATACCCGGTGCCTCTTGCACACTCCAATTCAACTTGACTTTAGGAATTTTCACATTAAATCTACCATCTTTGTTTTCCAAAGTGAAACTGCCTCTGGAGACCCTCTTCCATTTCTTGTATCCATACATTTCTGTAAGTGGTTATTTTCCACTATGAGCTGGAGCCCTCCCCTGTGGGCCTCTCCCTCCTCTGAGGGGTCTGACAGGCAAACAAGTGCCCAATAAGTCATCCCCTGACCCTTATTCTCAACCCACAGCCAGGTGACCAAGGTGCAGGTCTCCTGAGGGCCTTAATGCTGCTTACTCAGGAAAAAGAGTGACCCTGGGGCATCCCAAAGGGCCTCAGCCAGAATACACAAGGACAGAACAGGCACTGCTCTACCCGAGCCCTGTCCTGAGAAATGCAGATCTTAGCTTCTTGCAGATTTATTATGAAGAGTAAATTATCTGAGTGGCCCAAAGAGAGTGATTAAAATACACATCAATGTCTTGCTGGGTCAGTGGGTTTTGATCAGATCTCCCATTTTGTGTTAATATTCAGACACCTTACTATCCCTGAGAGATGAATAATAGTGGCTATTTAATTTCTCTGACAATATTAAACATAATGAAAAGTCATACTATCATCCCACATCCTTCCCCATGAATTCTGGCCACAGACAGATCTCCTGTTGGTAATGGAAATGTCACTTTGATTCATCTGTTCACCAACTAATCCTTACCAAACAATCTCCAGTATATAGCAAGCCATCCCAAAACATTCCCTTGGAAACAGGCCAGAGCCGACATTCACTGTAGATTAGTTTTTACCACTGTTTAGGCTCAGACCATTTCAGGTAGCTTTGCTACTTACTCTATTTTTAGCAGTGTCTCCAGCATACCAGGAAAGAGGCAGATCATGAGACTTCTGCTAATCTGCAAATCTGAAATTATAGTTGGGAGATGGAATTTATTATTACACAGCTCGATGACAACAGCAGAGATGACCTTTCTGCAATGCCAAAAGTTTTATCCACGCTGATCTGGGCCTTTAATCAGTGGGGAAAAGTACAGGTCATTATGTGTCAAAGGAAAAACTTTTTCCCTATTAGGACAGTTAAGTATTAAAACAGATTGCCCAGAGAGGTTGAGAAGCCTCCATTCCTAGAGGTTCTCCAAACTGGTTGAAACCCTGTGTAACCTGATCTGACTTTAGTAAGGTTAAAAAAAAAAAAAAAGTGTATAATTGCAGAAAACAGTCAGGGAAACCTTTGCTGAATGGGAGCACGGATCCAGGAATAATAAAGGGCAGGAGCAGTACCATCAGTGTGTTACACTTTCTGAGCCCACTGGAGAGCAGGGGGGGCTGTCATGTCCCAGCTCCCCTCCCTGTGCTGGCCAGAGCCTCCTCCTGCCAGCCCTGCACACTCAGAGAGCTGCTGTGCCCCCAGCCCCCTCTGATGAGAGATAAAAGCTCTCTCTTGCTCGAGATGAAAGTTCTTTCCCCAGCTCGTTACACACAGAAACCTCTATTCTGGCAGCCACCTCATGCTGCCATCAGGCAGGAGAGGATTCTCAGTGAAAGAGATGAAAGGGTTCAGCTGCTCCTGGTTCATCGTGTTTGCCACAGGAACCCTCTCTTCCCCAAGTACAATGCTCGTGCTGGGGGAAGAGTAATTTCCCTGAGAAACCTTCCCAGCCATAGCAGCTTCCCCTGCATTCCCTCACCCTTATCCCTACCACACTTGCTTCCCTTCCAAGCCTTTGCCCAACATATGTTTCAGCTCCAGCTGCACTGCATGGGATGCACTTTGGACACCAGTCCATAATACTCAGCTGGGCTCACACTCTCAGGGGGCAGCAGCCAAGGACCAGCCTGCTCCTGGCCCTTAGGATGGCTCTGAGCTGCAGTGTCCAGATCCAACACTTCCCCTCAGCTCTGCTCCCACCTCCTGCCTCCCCCAGGGCCAGCAGACTGCCAGGTAACAACTGCTCCTTGGCTGAGAAGGAGACTTGGCTGTTTCTAAGTTGCTTTAGCATTCTTTGACATTCATCTCCACACACTTAGCCCAGCAGGGTGTTCTTTCAAAAACCACCTTTTCCAGTTAGATGCAGATAAGTTGAGGATAACAAGCAATCAAGGTCTGAAAACAACTGATCACAACTCGGTAAAAGGGAAGAGTTGAGTGTGAGTTAATTGTATCAGTCTGACCTATGTCCTTAGATTTATGGTTCCCCAAAATGCCCATCCTCTCACCCCAGACCTACAAAATCTGTGCCTGCTGACATTTTTGGAAGTCCCACGAGCAATAGGACAGAGACCAACACTCAGGGTTTGTGAGTCAAGTTGATTTTAGTCACAGCAGAGAGCTTGGGTGAGTTGAAAGCTAAAGGCAGGATTTCACTGTGGTCTCACTGCATAATTGAGACCTTCCAGAAATAACCAGTGTACCTGGGAAGGCTGCTCACAGGTCATGAGGTGCAGGTTTTCCTCTCCTAATTAGAGCCAAAGCAGTGAACCGTGGGTGAAGGACCATGGAAGCAACATTTCAGGCTGGGAAACTCCTACCCTGCTGATCACTGGGATGGTCAGTCCTCTCCTTCACCAGGAGCTCAGAAAGGGAACACCAGAGAGCCCTCAGACAGAAAGTCTATAGCCTGATTTTCTCCTCTTCCAATAATTCCTGGGTCAGTAAGAAAGAAGCCACCAATTGCAAATGTTTCCTTTTATGTCCAGATCTCAACACTGCAGCACTTCACAGGGTCCTGAGCCAGGGTGATGGGAGCTGATGCTGTTAGACAAGGGTGGAAAATTGATCCCTTCCCAGCAAGATTTAGAGGCCAGTCGGACAAGAAATTACTCCAGCTGGGCACTCCGTCCCCATCTCTCAGCTCTTCCTGCAGCTCGGAGATTCACTCTATAATTGCTTTCTTAGTCCACATTTTATCCTCAGCTGACAGAATTCCATTAGGGTGATACAAGCTGTGTGATAAAGGGATGTTTGTGCCTCACATGGGCTGTAAGTCATTTCTCAGCAAACAAGCAAATAGTCACAGAAATGGGCAAAGAGGCCACCGAGCCAGGAAGCCACTTCTCGTGCTCTGAGCAGCAGGACCTCAGCAGGCAGATGGAGGCAAACACCCTCCCAGTGTGTTATGGTCCTCTCTGTCTCCCTTCTCTGCTGCTTGGAGGAGACACCTCCACCATGAACAGTTGTGTCTGCAGCATTTTTGGACAATAATCCAGCAGGCAGACCCACAGCACTGGACGTGGAGGCCCCACACAAACAGGAGCTGTGACCACAGGGGGTGGTGACACCCCAGATCAGAGACAACATGCCCTGCATATGGGAAATGAGGTGAAATGAAAGTAATCTTGTCACACATCTGAGCACATCCACCTGAAGAGTGTAACAGGTTGGTCACACCTGCAAGGCAAAGAACAGTGATTCCAAACAGGACCTTCAGGGCAAAAGGAATGACCTTCTAAGCATAATGATGCAGCTGAAAGCTAGATGTGATGGGGAAAAAGCTAAAAGGGAATACAGGAAGGTGCCCCAGGTGCTGCAGAGTGCCCAGTTGCAGTGCCTGCAGTACTGGTGAAGCCACTGCCAGGTGGTGTGTGCTGGACTTTACATTTTCTGAGGAATATTGGAAGAGATTTGGCTCCTTCAGTGACGTTTGCCATAAGAGCAGCTCCTGTTAGAGCTCAGCCTCCCAGATCAACAGCCTCAGACCACGGAGGGCAGCCTAAGGCACCCCTCAGCCATGTGCTGGTTTGGACTCTAATCACTCACTGCATCCCCCAGGCTGGAGCAGGGGTGATCCAGCAGTGAGGACAGCGGGAGCAGAGAGCAGGAGGGAATGGGAAAAGCTTCAGTCTTGCAGATCAAAGGCAAAGTAGACTTTGTCCCCTGCAGGTGGCAGAACTCAGATGTCAATACAGCCCTTCATGTCTGCTCTTACCTCACTTATGTTGGGAAGTGAGGTTCTTCTGGAAACTCAAGGAAGTTTAAACACTCAACATTCCACCTCTCTCCCACACTGCTCTCCCCCTCACACCCTCAGTGGCAGCAAGTCCTGTCTCTGCCCATTCCAGTGTGTTTGTTACCTTGGGTACAAGATCTCTGTCCAATCTCACAACACCTAGGCACTTCTGGGCACTGCCAGGCTCCTGCAGGTTTTCCCAGCCTGGCATTCATCCCTGGAATGGTAGGACTGGACATCACGACAGGGAATGACCTACACACCTGGAACATGGTGAAAGTCCAGCAGGACCAGGACATCTTATAGAAAACAGCATCCCCTCAGTGGGATTCTGTAGTGCAGTTTATGTCCCAGTCCTGTCTAAGCCATGAGAAGGGTTCAGTTTAATTTAGCTGCTCCATGCAGCTCCTCATGTGGCTCTTAGGGGTTCATGGATGAGTCTCCTGACTCAGGACTACACAAACTTCCATGTTTTCTATGCTGCCTTTTACACTGCATCACTGCTTGCTCCCTTGTCCACTGACAGGTGCTTCTCCCTGCTGTTTAAATGCTACTGGATTAAAGCACAAAAAGGCAGAAATTGAAAAGTTGCAGGCCTTCCCATGCATCCCAGCTTTCAGATTACACTGTGAAGACTGATAAAAATATCTTTTTCTAGATCAAAAAATAGGCAGCCTGACATGTACTTCCTCACAGATTATTTCTTTATCCCCTGCCCTTCTCAGTGTCACTGTGGGACAAACAAACTCATTTCTGTTATCTTGATCCATGCCCTTTAAACCAAATCACAACAGGTAAAGGTGAGCAACTATGGTACAAATGTTTTTGAGTGGCCCAGAAATTGGAACTGAGTGGAAGTTTAATAATTTACATCAAGGCCTTCAGCAAGAATTCATTCCTTCCTTTTCATTTGCCATGCTTCTGACAATGTCAAATGATGTCACTGGGCACATTCTCACTGAATTACTCCTGCTGAAACTGTGCCTGGCATTGACTGAAGTGCTCCGTGGGGATCTCCTTCACTGCATGTTTACTCTTCCTCTTGTCCCCCCTGTAAATGCCAGTCTGGCATGAATGTACTTGTGAGCAGTCAGTTAAAAAAAGGTGAAAAATGGAATAAACCTTTTTCCTTAACCCTGATTCACTGAGGAAATGAGTCAAGTGCCTCTGTTTGAGTGTATAGGGCTGACTAGGGCACTTAATTATTTTTGGTTATATAAAGGGTCATTACATCTCAGGTCCAATTAGGAGGGCAAATGCTGACATCTCCTACCCCACAGGGATGAGTGAAGTATTTTCTAATCATTATGCTACTTTCCATAAATGCCTGGCTGGAATCAAGGCCTCCATTAGGCCGTGCCTTGGTGGTGAGTGTCATCCCAGCACAGACAGCAGCCTGGCAAACCCTTCCTGCAGGCACAGACACTGCAGGGGAGGATGTTCCACAACTTAACAACTGTTCTGAAGTACTTTAAAGACTTTCATGCTCATTCCACAGTGTGGCAGTTGTGGGGAATCTCTTCAGTGGGTACAAGGGCCGTGAGGAGAGGATGGCAGAAGGCTGAAGCCATTAAACTTCATGCCAGAGCAGCTGCTCTGGACACAGATTTCCAGGGGTAAAAGGTGTGAAAGCTGGCTGCAGTTACCAACTGGCTGCTGAGGAAGAGCTGGTGACAGGGAAACAAGAGCCAGAGAGAGCTGTGACCCATCTGAGCTTGACCAAGCATTTTGCAATAACTGACAAAACCTGGAGTTACCTCAGAGGATTAGGACTGAAAAATCATTAGTCCATCACACAGGACTGGAGAGGCTCCAGACAGATACAGAGAAGACAGATGAGCATAGGAAGTCCTCTCCCCCTCATACCTTTTCAGATCAATAATAAGGATGCTGTTCTGTGCCAGGAAACACAGCAGATTTCATTTCTCTGCCCATTCAATGCAATTTGCTTAGAAGAACAAACAGTGTGACATCCCATTCAGAGATTGCCTGCATGACAAATCTGTGGTTGTGCCTCAAGTCTTCAGAACCTTGCTATAGCCTCTCCTCTTCCAAATACAGACATTTATATCTGTTCTGAGCTCTCACAATATCCCTCCTTTCAGCTCCTCCTGGTTTTCATTTTGGAGTTGCCTGTTCTATGATTTGGAGCAAAAATTAGAACTTGGTTCTTGGTAGATTTACACCATGAAACACATTATGGGGAGAGTTCTCAGAACAAAAGGGTTCTTTTGTCAGTGAAGATTGGGAAGAGCCCTTGAAAAAAGTGCAATGTACTCTCACACACTATTTTACATTTAGAAATAAAGTGGTTTGTATTTAGTACAAAATACATTTTGTTGGTCCACCAATACATAGAAATTTGGGAAATGCATTGCTATCTTGTGTCTTTTCAGCTTAGCCAGCAGCAGTGAAGTTTTAATAAGCAAATATACAAAATATTACACTCCTGACTTAGGACAGAAAGGGAAGCAGAATGGTTTGATTCTACAGCAACAGCTGCAACAGTAACTTTGTTTTATGTCTAAAAGCACATCCTGGCTTCAGTGTTCAGTTCTCTCTGGAAACAATCATGGAATCATCAACTGGTTTGGGTTAGAATGAGCGAGTTCTAAATGAGAAAGGAAGAATCTACTATGGAGGAAACTTATTCAGGTTGTCACAAACACCAAATTTTCAGTGAAAAGTACATTTGCATAGCAAATCCTGCAGCATATTTATCTGGTTAGAGCTTTTGTTCCAGGGTAATTTTTGTGTAAAAATGCACTCTGCTCCTTACCTTCTGCTACTTAAAATGCATTTACCATTTCTCAGAAGTGACAATATGTTGCTGGCAACAGATGTGAATAGTGCAGCACAGAAGTATGGCCTCCTTGTTCATATAAACAAGAGCAGGCAAAATAGGAGAAAAGAACATTGCTCTGCAGCAGGAGGACTCTGAAGAATGTGTAGAGTGCCTGTCAATGGCACTCCAGGCAAAACACCTCATTTGCTTTTTTCATGGTAGTGAAGTAATGAAAGAAATTATTATTTCACTGCAAAACATGAAAGAAATGACAGCTGAAATGCACTTGCTAAACCTTGATAAACCTTCTTCCCGATCTCCATTTCCTAAAAGCATCCATCACACTTCTGCAAGCCCAGGGGAACCTCTCCTGGTGTCAGAAACAGTGTCAGCTCCTGCTGAGAGCCACGGCATCAAAACAGGCAGTGGCAGCCCAGAGACAGACAGGTAAAGAGTTATTTCCTCTAATAAGTGCATTTCCCAGAGAACTGTTTACAGGCATCAGAAATAAATCAACAGTTCCTTCTAGTGAGGATCTTTGTGATCATCCAGCTAGGATTTAGGAAAAAAAGCTTGAATACAATCTGAAAAACCTGTGGTTATAAAACCATCCTGCTTCACCCAAGTTCTCAGTACTTGGCAGGAACAGTTGTCAGCAGTAAAGTTCTCACTCTCTCCTTTATGTTCCTTCCTCCCTGGATTTTCAATTAAGAGATGAGGGGGAAAAAAAAATCAGACAGATCATGACAAAGAACCCCCAGGAAAATAAATTCATGCTTTAGATTTCATTCTGCAGAAAATTTCCTGTGGCAAATAAAACTGCCCCTCATAAGACAGGAGGTGGTTCAGCAACAGCAGACGTAGAAAATCTTCCATTTGGATGATGTACATCTTGGAGATCTGGATTGCAGTTATTCAGGGCTGGATGCATCCAGGACTTCCCTTGTTATCTTTTCCTCCTCTGCAGCCCTTTCTCACACATGCAGGTTTTTGGACGCAAGGCTGTGAGGGAAAATGGAGCTGGTTTAGGACTGCACACTAACAGTGAAGCCACAGAGGAAGGTGAGGAAGAAAAATGCCCATTTCTCTTTCCATCCCAGAAGGAAAGCTGAGCTGTTCTTCTCAGTGATGTTTCTCACACTGACAGTGAGGGCTGCCACTTTTTAACAGTCCCACGGATTTGCTTTCCTGTGGAATCTGGTCTGAATTTAATGTTGACACTGACCTGAGTGGAAGTTTGGACCCTCCCTCAGGAGGGGACCATCTGAGGTCTCCTCCAACCCAAATCATTGCACAAATCTGTTATCAACAACCCCTGTGGCTGATCCCAGCACACTGGACAATAGATGTGATGGCCATGGCAATGAGAGCTGTTCTCTTGGCTATCTCTGCTCTGCAACCCAGGATGTCATTCCAACAGGCACAGAGGTGTCCAGGAGACTTTTGGCACAGCCTGTGCTAATATACTAATAACTTCCAAGCTGTTTTTGTACAGGCAATGGCCTTTCAAATCCTTCTGCTACAGAACTGTTATTAAAAGCCATCAAATAATTTCTGCAACACTTTCTGGAGAACTAATTGGAGAAAGTGTCATGCTCAGGAGAGAAAACCAATCATGAATATACCAGCTTGGGTGAGAATTTGTAATGTATTTAGGGAGCTATTCTGAGTAATTTACAATGAATGACTATAAATAAAATCTACTCTTTCTCCTTGGGGAAAAAAAATAGGGGTTGTCTTTTTAATTATCACTTTCAAAGAGAAAAGACCAAGCAGAAAGACAGTAGGAGGAATAAAGTCAACATGTTTTCCCCCTTGTTACACTTATCATGATTTTGGATTTGCTCAAGGAGCAACAAGCAGCTGATATTCAGACACATCTGCATCATCTCTAAAGCTGCTTAGAAGACCAGTGGGGATCCAATGAGCCTATTATTCCAAAAGCTATGAACCTGCACTATTAATATGAATTTTCAATTTATCTTCAGTCAGTTTCTTTCCTAAGGACTATCCCATTTGGGTTGGTAAAAGCCAAATATGTCTTTGATCTGTATCATCCCCTTTCAGATTTAGATATAGAATAAAAATCCACCAGATTATGAAATCCATAGTTTCTATGGTAAAAAAAGTAGAGTTAAATACATGTAAGAGGTGTAAGACTTCCCAGTTTTCCCAGTTTAGGTCTCTAAAAATGTTCATTATCCACACTGTGTCTGTAGGAAGTGATCAGAAGAAAACTGTGGAAGACAGAACTTACCTGGATCAGCCACAACTTGCTTCTTTTTGCTGTTTGTGACAATCTCATTTTCATTCATCATTCGGACATCCTGGTCTCCCACATGATTGCTGAAAAGATGCAAATCAGTCCAACAGCCAAAATAATCAACATTATGAAAAGTTATGAGGGTTTTCTATGGAAAAAGTTACCAAAAAGCACAACTTTCTGTCTGCACCCACCTGAAGGATTCCTTGCCAGTTTTAATTAGTACACATTCATTCAGGCACACATTCAAATATAAATATCATATTCACTCTACAATTTTCAAGCCTTGCCTACACAGCTTGAACCACATTAACCAAAGTGAGATTTTAAATCAGAGCTGTACATACAGGGTATAAAAATCCCTATATGGAACTTCACACTGCTTTGTAATACTGGAATAGCATTATTTGAAAGTTTTCTGAACTAAACAAAATTAATTTACTGTGACAAGCTTTGCTTTGCTGCAAAATTTTAACCATTTCTTTTGGGGAAAGAAGTAATAACTTTAAAGTGAAATTAAATTAAATTACAGAGAAAAATGTGAGCTGAATGGAAAGGTGAAGAAAACATCACTAATAACATCTCCCTTTCACAGACAAAACAAAACATTTGTACCTTTGGAACAAAAGAGGTGTATTTTTCTTTTCTCTACAAACACTGCACAAAATGGGTTTCTATTTTTGGAGAAAAATGTAATGTCTCCCAAACTGTCAGGGTGAAGCAGGGGAGCCAACACTGAAGGAAATCAGAACTTACACTATTGATGATAATATCAGACTCAAGTTCAGGGTTCATAAAATACTGAACAGTGACATGTGAAAGAGAACAGGCCACAGTCAGAAGTAACAACATATAAAAACCCAAGACTATTTTTAAAATGAAGGGATATTATCCAGCTGCTGAAGTACCCTATATTTTAGTAGGGTGGGAGGTGAAAAAAAGGGGAAAGAAGATTGCAAAGCAGGCAAAGAACAAAGACCAAGAAAGCTCCTGCCCAGAAGCCTAGAAGAGAACAGACTCAGCATGTTCTCAACTGGAGAACAGACCATGCAGTTTTGTGACCCCAAAAAGATACTCCTCTTCAAAGCAAATCAAAGGATATAAGTCTTACAACATGTGCAAAGGAAGTTATGTGAAAAAGATCTGCTGCTTCTCTGTTTCCAAGAAAATAACTTTACTCACAGAAAGACCTGAAGCTGAGGAAAGTAAAGGTTCATTTCCCCTCCTACTCCTTTTTATATGCCACTGAAAAATTCCTCAAAACTTTTATTTCCTCCAGACGTTCTCATTTCAGTAACGTTTTCACTTGAAAAATTGCTCACCTCCAAATCTCACCACGACAACACAGCCACTTGTACAAAAACATGTCTCACACAACACAACCAAACAACAGTAATTTATTTAACATCTGACAGTTCCAGTGGCCAACAGCCAATGCTTTAGAGAAACCCAGGAAAACAAACCCTGCAGGCAAATGTGAACTTCTGTTCCTAATCAGGACAGCTTATGTTCCTCCTGCTAATTTCTAAATATTTGAATATCCTTCTGAATGGATCACGTGCCATTTTTCCATGCAAAACTTGCCTTTTTTTTTTCCCCAATGGTGTGTGTGCAAGACATTCTATTTGTTAGCTGTCCAATGTGTAAGAAAGTGTTCGTTTCTATAAGCTTTCATTTCTTCACTTTTCAATCCCATTTAAAATAAATTATTCTTTCAATCTTTATTTTCCTTTGCCAGGGACTGTTTTTTAGACCCTGTCAATTCTAACCTTCTAAATGTAAGTGCATTTTTCACCGCATTTCATCACATTCCCTGTGAGATTGCCAACTTAGTGGTTTCAAAGTGTCATTCCTCCAAATGCAAGTCATTTCTCATTTTAGCAAGTTCATTATTTTAGAATGTTTATAAAATAGTAGAATTCTGGTTCCTTAATTAGCATCTGTGTCAAATCAGAGGACTTTGTTTTCTGTAATTTTGATGCTTGGTTCTTTTTCATTAACTTTCTATTTTTTCCCTCCTCTATGTGATATCATTGGGATTTATTATCCCTTCTCTGAGGAAGCTTAACTTTTTCTTCTGTGTTTATAGGCTTTCATGAAAACACATGTAAATATAAATCATGAATCCCAGTAAGTGCACATAAAGCTGGTAATTTGGTCTTTGTATCTAAAAACCTATTTATTTCTCATTAAGTGAGGCGCTTTGGAAGGGAATTTTCTATAGCAATGCACATATTGCTGACATCAGTCACATGCACACATTGTTTAAAAATGAGATTCAAGATCCACTCACATACCTAATAACAGTTCTCTTCTCCTGATGGCAAATCTTCTCATCATCTGTGAAGAGGATGGTGTGATATGGGACCACTGGGTCACAGGTTGGGAGGATTCCTGACACCACATGGCTCACCATCTCCAGAATCCCATTGTACACCAGCAAGTCATCCACCAGAAGCTACAGATATTTAACAAAACAAACAAAAAAACCACCTGGAAACCAACCATTGCTTTCAGCTATTGTCTCTAGCAATTAACTAGAAATTATTTTGCCCTATTTGTTACACAAATCTGCTCGTTAATTTAGCTTTTGCTCCTTCAAAACTTCCATTTCTATTCGCTGCTGGGGTTTGGGGGTTCCCCCTCCCTCCAAGTTTTTATGCTCTCACTGATGTTTTTTAATGCAGCTTTCAAGAAGGTAATTAAAAATGTATTTCATGTTTTACATAATTGCCTTTCTATTCACTGGAGTGAATCACTCTTAAATCTAGGAATTAATGAATCTCACCTCACTTCAGCTGTCTAAAACTTGGGTTTGTAGTTTAAACTAGTCTTCCAGGGCTGCTCTACAGTCAGTGGAAAAAGAAAAGCATTATCCTATCTTAAGACAATTATCTAAGAAAAAAATCAGATAAAGTGTTCTTTCCCTGGACAAAAAAAAAGGAGGACAGATGACTGGCATAGATTAGTCATTTTAACACTAAATGCAGAGTTAAATGAGATGAATTCCATCCTTTGAGATTATATGGAATCACACTTCAGTAAACTGTGAAAATCCATATAGAAATCAAGCAGCTGATTCACCAGAACATACAAAATGCACAGAAAATTTACTTACCCCGAACTCTTTCACACCTCTCTGAGGCGTTTTGGCATAATTCCATAACTTGATCATTGACACGGTAGTAGGTACATCAAAAATGACATACACCCTATTCACCTGTAAAAGAGAATTAATTTATATTTAACAGCACAGATTCCCCCAAGAAATTAAATTCTCACGCATGTTGCATCAAAAGAGGTTCGTATTTAAAGAGATGTAGCCGGAGGTGAGGTAACCAATGCCAAGGACTGAAGTTCAGCATCATCCCTGCTGCTAACTCACAGATGTGGTTTCTACCCCACAGCTGCCCTCTCAAAAGGATGTATAAATTGCCAGCAGGTGACATCTAGACCATCCTGGTCATCCTGGACTGCCTGGTAATTGGAGGGGGGGGAGACAGACCCTTTTAATGAGTATTTCATCAACCAAACACAGACATGTGCTTCAGAATAAGACAAACGGGTGCCTCTTGTGTTCTATTCTATTCTATTCTACTCTACTCTATTCTATTCTACTCTGTTCTAATTCTGTTCTGAAGGGAGCCCACAAGAAAGATGGAGAAAAACTATTTACAACAGCCTGGAGTGAAATGAGGGAATGGCTTCAAACTGAGAGTAGGGTTAGATGGGATATTGGGAAGAAATGCCCCCTGTGAGGGTGGGGAGGCCCTGGCACAGGGTGCCCAGAGAAGCTGTGGCTGCCCCATCCCTGGAAGTGTCCAAGGCCAGGTTGGATGGGGCTTGGAGCAACCTGGGATAGGGAAAGGTGTCCCTGCCCATGGGTTGGTTGAGATGGGCTTGAAGGTCCCTTCCAACCCATTCTACAATTCCATTCTACCCTATTCCATTTCTTTCTACCAAATATGAATAGAATCCACCTTTCTATTTGCAAGACTAAAATTTCTCCTGTATCCCCTGACTTTGAAAGCTCTCCCAGAAATTTTGCAATTTTTGTGTGAGTTACACTAAGTGGAATGTAGAGATAATTCTCCAGATGCTTCCTAAACAATTATTGCTTGATGTATTATTCACTTTACTTTCAGTGACACTAATGCCAAGATGCTAAAGCCAAAGATTAGCCTGTAGGAAACCAATCTTGCCTGTTACAGTTAATTCTATGCTATTCCTTTTATGAGCCACTATATCAACTTTGGATCAACATATCTTAAGCTTCATCTTTAGCATGCTCTGAAGTTTTAATCCTTTGATGTATTAGAGGAGATATCATAAGATATATTAAATCATTATGCTTTTTTTTTTTTAACTGAAGAAAGAAAGGTAAATGGGATCAATAGGAATGTTTGTATCTATGATTTTCCACAACACAACTGGGGCTGTCTCCCACTAGCAATTGTTAGTCCCACAGCAAATGATAAATTTGATTAAAAAATCCATTCAAACAAATAAATAAAACGACAATCAGTAACAGGGGAACAAAGCATTCAAATTCTACTTAATTAGTAACAACCTTGCAAAAGGCAAAAACACTTATAGAATTAGAAAGAAAAAGACATTTAGAAAAGAAAAGCTATAACATAAATTTCCTTCAAGCTTTTGAGCCTTCCTATATAGCAAAGAGTTAATGCAGCTTTCCAGGCAGCCTGAGTGTTTTGGAGCAGCCCAGCACTGAGGAGGTGAGGACACACAGGCTTTGGTTCAGCAGCCCAGCTACAGAGGCTGAGCATCAACACCCTGATTGCTTAATCCAGTTGTACTTCCTGGCTGAACAACCATCCCAGGGACGATGGAGGAGAGAAAAGTACTCTGTGGGTCTTAAAAAGGTGTAATTTGCTACAGTTCAAGGACAGAAAGTGCCATTAAACTGCTTCTGCCTCCTGCATTTCACACATTATCAATTTACCCTTTAATACTGGTATTTTATGTTCTTCTGCAGTACTTTGGTGTCAGACAGAGCAACACAAAGCAGCGTGGGCCCCTCTGCCAGAACTCCAGGGACTGTTGTTTCCATTTCTGCCCCAGTGAAACAGCCTCTGCAAGCGTGGCTTTTGTAAGGACAGGAGCAAACTCAGCTGGCTGTCAAATCAATCATTCGTCACGTTAGGATGGATATCTGAGCATCCCAGCAAATTCCCAGGATTCAGAATGTGGGATCTACACAGTACGACCCTCAAGCATTACCCAGACCTTCCTAAGAAATGCAAGTGGTCACTATTCCCAAGTATACTTAAAAACTTTATCTTATTACACCCACTGCATTACAACATACAATGATAAAAATTGGCTTAATTCCGTGCTTTTAAAATTCCAGTCAATAACAGAGTAAGGATTTTCCCAACACAGTTATAACGTATCACGTCAGGTTTACATTTAGTTCTGTTTTCAAACCCATCCTCTCCTAAGAAATAAACACAGCTTAATGATGTCCATAACAGGCCCATAAAAAATGTCCTCTCCCAAAACAAGGTCAGAACTTATCGAAATTCATCTGCTTTTCCTGTTTAGACATTTGATATCCCATATCTAAACATGGGGCTACTAAAAGGGCTGAATCACTTGTGGCCTTAGGACATGAAATACTTAAGTCTGCCATCCGTAATCTATGGATTTGAATTCAACACAGGAAATGAGATTAAATATAATTCTTACTGCTGGAACAACATTCACTGCATTTTGTAAAAATGAATTTAAGATCCCGGTTCACTCCAGTTTGAAAGGTGTTTATTGCACAAAATACACACATTAAGCTCCTCTGTCATTATCTTTATCATAATAACTCAAAAACCATCTACCAGCCTTGGAAATTCTGCTGTTGCACCATGGAGACAGGAATTACAAACCTGGGAAACCTCTGCTGCTGCTGCCTGAGCAGTGGAGAGAAGCTGGAATAAAAAGCACTTCTTCTAAAAAGCAGTGATTTAATATCAGGTACTAATATCAAGTTTACCTATAAATTATGCATGTTTCCCCTTCCCTCTGTGCTTCCAGCTACATCCACACACATCACTAAAACAGAATGGAAAGGGAAAAATGTACCAAGCCAGGCAGAACTGGTGCCAGCCACATGTGTCTGCCATCAGTCGTGTCATTGACTCTGTCAATGAGCTTGTCTGGAGTTCGGATGTCTCCAGATACATCTTCCAAAACGTTGACACTGTCTGGAAAAGCAGCAATGTCTGAGAAAAGCTTTAAGTGTAAAATAACTGAAAGCAACATTTCAGAAACACCACCTTTAAAGGTTCATGCTTGCTGTCTCCAACTGCATGGATGAGTATTCACCGTGACAACAGTGCTCCAAGGACTTCACATAAGTAGAGTGGGGGCACATTTCTGAAAGCAGGACAATCCCTAAAGACTCTGGCACTCCAATTTATTTTTAAAATAGCAATAAATTTACTATTTAGTTTATTTTCAAATACGTATTTGAAATATATATATATAATTGATGACTTCATCAATAAAGTTCTGTTATCAGGAACAGGCACATCTCGGCTCCTTGGTGACAAAGCCCCATTTTTTTATGATAAGTTTGTGAAAACTCCTCATATCAAACCTATCTCAAGGTAAGTATCCTTGCAGGAGGTAGCCATCAGACTAGAGTTTGCTTGGGTTTCTCAAGGTTTGTGGTAAAAATCACTAACTGTCTAATAAGACCCTTTATCAGCTCTTTGAGAGGGAAAGATTAAACCTCCCACTGAACAGGCAACCAGATTTTCTCTGTAAGAGAATACTTATGTTAAAAACATATGTATGTTAAAGACATGTATGTTAAAGACAAAGAAATGTGGATGGATGGCAATGTCTTCAGCATTATAAATCCTGAGCAATCCAGTTTGAGGGATATTAATCTCCCTTTTATCCTGCTTTCTAAAAGGCCTGAGTCTCTAAGTATTTATAAAGAATTTCAGGAATAACACAGCAATGCCTCAAGTGTTTAAGAAAAGCTCCAGACTCAGGAGTGAATTATCACATTAAGTACTGCACTAAGACAAATATGCTTTTTTAGGATCCCAATACATCCCATCAACCCCACTGTACAGGCAGGAGCAGGAGATCATTCAAAACGAGCTGAGGGTTCTTTACCTGGCACTGGTTTGCACTGTAAATCCCAGCTAAGTTAAAGATCCCTTGCTCTTAAAACCAATTTGTTACTTTTCAATTTCAAAATGCTTCTTATCCATTACAAATGTTTCAAGTCCATCACATATCACACAAGATACAAACAAAAACTGGGAAAAAGCCTTTATTGCCTTTTCACTGTATGTCCTATTTCTTAGGCAATGAGGATCCTTAGAGACATACAATTCATGCAGCATTTGTGCTATTTATTCTTTCTAGTTGGCTAAGAAGTGTTTCTGCCATGTAAGTGAACCATGTGAATTGTATGTTGGGTATTGTATCTGAACTGTCTGCTGGGACAGAGCATGGAAGTGTCACCTGGATGACTGCCAATCTCACAAACATGCCCTTCATTCCCTCTGTTGGTTATCCAGGGAACACTGAATCAAATTCAAACCCTCAGCCCTGATCTTCATGACTGGATCAGGTTTCTAGAACAGCCTAAATCTCCAGAACAAGAGCTATGAAAAATTTCTTTCCTGGGGCCCAGTGAAAGCTTCCACAAAAAAGGCACCGAGCTCAACCTTTTCTTGTGAATTTACAGCTCAGCAAACTTTCTGGTCCTTCCATTCCTCAGAAGAAATAAATGTCAACAGCAAAAAATACCATGTCCTTCTTAAGCCTTCCCTTCTCTAACCTTATCCTGCTTTACTGGTGCATCCCAAGTATATACTTTTCTGAAACTATATAGAATACATAAAAACATACAGAAGCAATATTCATCACACAGAAAGAGAGAAATAGAAGCAGAGTTAATCACACAGGATAAACTGGAAATGGAAGAAGTAGCAAGTGATGCCATATGAAAATCTGAAGGGAGCAAACTGTGTGTCCACAGGGACAGAAGTGCTTGGTGTGAAAAGGATACTGTTCTCAGTTAGTAAGATTTGGTCTCCATGTTCATTGAACAACTCCAGTCCATTCAAACCAATGTAGTATGGATCACCCCAGCTTGTCAGGAGTTGAAACTGGAAAACAACTAAAAAGCAAAATGCTGTTAAGGAACAATTTCAGTACTGTTACTTTGTCCTAACAGACTATTTAATTTGCAGCTTGAAAAAGTATTGTGCAGCCCACACCTCCATGTCCAACACTCTTATTTGCAGTTCAGGAGAAAAAGCTATCAGAGTATCTGAAAACAGGCCACACATTCATCTATTATGTTCCATTTATTTATTCCTAAGTCATACTTAATGCAAGCCTTTCTCATGTTCTTGGTATCCTGTTAACTTCTTAAAGCATTAGAAATTGTTGGATTCAAAAAGCTCAGGACTCCTAACCATAGTACATAACTCTTAAAATATTCTCTATGACAAGTAAGAAAATGACAGAGGAGGATACAACCACATGGCATTAAGGGTGCTTCATAGTCCATGCTGGCTTGTTCCATTCTCTTTGACCCAGTCCTGCCAAAAAAACCAAGACAAATAGGTTTTTTATGTACCATTGGCTCATTCGGAAAAGAAGAGAACAAACCCAAAGGACTAAGCCTCTACAAACAGCCTCCCTGGCCCCTCCACCTGCAATTATGGACTAGACTGTCCTCTGATCTCAATAAAATCTGGGTAACAGTTTATAATTAAGACCCAATTAAACACTCTGCTCCAAGTGCTCCATATTTTCATCCAGGTGTCTCGTACAATTGGCACTGACAGAGAACGTGGAACAACAGGAAAACAGTGAAGAGAAATCATGTGGTTCAGATAACAGAAACATCCTACTTTACCTCCTGTGCACTTTATTAGTTGGCTGGGGCTGCAGATAGTCAAGAAAGAGAATCTCTTGGGCAAAGTCAAAGTGGCAATTTCCTGGTCCCTTGCGGATGAGGAACCCCTCTGGCGGGGAGATGCTGTGCCCATCCAGCAACACGTGGACCACCTTGGCCTTGTTTAAAGTAACAGAACATGAGTTTACATGACATGACACAAATTAAAATAGATTGCAAACAATTGCATTCACTTCAGAGGCTGAAACAATGTCAGTTATTTTGCTGTTTTCATTTCATTCCTGTGTAGTGTGACATCCTTTGGCAAAAGAAAGCCTAAGCCAGCAAGATACCAGTGGCAACCCTCAGTGTGCAATTCAGTGTCATCACTGACGTTGATGGGGATGGGAGAGGTGAAGATTTGGGGGGGGAAATATTAAAAAAAAATGTATTTACAGATGTTTCAGTCACTGCATCTCACTAGATCTCAGCGAACTTCCCTTCACAGACTGGAACAGGCCACTAAGGGAAGTGAGGGAATCCCAATCCCTGGTAGGATTTAAAAGATGTGTAGATGAAGCACTTGGGGACATGGTTTAGTGGTGGCCTTGGCAGTGCTGGATTTACAGGTGGACTCTATGACCTCAATCTTTTCCAACCTAAACAATTCTGATTCCTGAGCCTGCAGCAACATTTACACACGTGATCAGAATGGAAAAACTCAGCTTTTCAGCCAGCACATGTCACAAAGGTGATTTTAGGAGACAGTAGACTCATCATGCACCTGAATGCACTGCTGGGTTAGGCCTGATTGCTCAGCCCTGGCTGGAGCCACCCTTCCAGAAATCCCACAGCGTGGTGCTCTCTCCAGAGCAGCCTTTTGTGGCTCTGTTGCATTTACAGAAACCTGTATTTCACCAGGGCTATTCATCTCTGTGGCAGGTGGCACTTGGACTTTTCCAGGATCATGCAAACTCATCTGCCAAGCAGTGCTGTGTGTAACCTAAGGGCATATGAATAAAGAAAAGGTACCTGCACCAGACAGAAAGAATTGAGCTGTGTCCACATCATAGATGCAAACACGTCTTATACAAGCTCTGAAGATTAAACTGAATAATTCAGTCATATTTATTCAAATGATGCAGGAGCCCTGGCCCCTTCACCCTCCCCCATCAGCACCATCTGGTGTTGTGTCCACGATCCCAGTCACAGAACAATTCAATCATGCAGCAACAATTAATCACTTCATCTTGCCCTGAAATACGTTAAATTTAACTTAATCATAAGCAGCATTTATTGCCCTGAATCTTTCACCAAGTGCCAGTGTGGAAGGAATAACACCTGTAAAATGAAACAATGTGCCCTTATAACTGGCACTATGATTCAAGCCTGCTGATTAACGGACTGCATCAAAACAGATTAATTTATTTAGCAAAAAACTTAATTTAGTCTAAAGGTAAGTTTTCTTATCTTTGGATTTCATGCTGCCCGATATATAAAAGATAATTTGAGGTTAACTTAGGCTTGTATGCAAATATTTTCATTATTAGGATCTATTAAAAATATATATGCAATATTTATAGTTAAAATTCACATTTCAGGTGTCTATCTAAGAATTTTAACATATTCTGAGCATTCTGCTAGTCCTGTATATTATCAGTGACCTGATATTCATAACAGTTCTCACCTTTTTTCCATTTGTAAAGGATGTTTTATCCAATTATAATTACATGCAACATCCCAAAAGAAACTAATCTTCAGGAAGATTTGGGTTTTTTCTTGGTTTGAAAACCTCGGGTATTTTACTACACTAGAGGAGGTGCTCAGTTCATTTCCAAACAGCCTGAAGATTAATTAGGAAGGAATGTTTGTGTGACTACAGAGTATGGAGAAATAAGTATTTCTGCTCTCATCTTTAATACACTTGGGAGCAAAGAAATATGAATATCCTTTTCATATCAGAAACTCTGCGTGCTACTTTCAAGCTGAATAAGTCTGTCAGGATAAGGAGGGGAAGTGAAAAACCCACTGAAATACACTTTCCCAAACGGACACACGTCGTGAATGGGAAGTCTGGAGCCTCAGAGATGAAATCTTACCTATTATAGCACAGCTGCTCATATTTATGTGCCCTTTCCAGCTCTCATTCCTAAGTAATTCTCATCATCTGAGGAGGCACTCAGCCGTCACATATTGCATTTTACAAATGGCATAACAAAGCTTTCACAAGGTGATTTTTCACAGAGCTGGAAATAGCACCCAAGTCTTCATTCTGACAGTTCCCTGCCATTACCCTCTCACACTAAAGCTGTGAATAGAATCCAGCAGCCTGCAGCTGCCTAGAATATCATCATATCTCATGCCCAGGGACTCTTTCTTAGAAGGAGCAGCAATACTTCAAGAGACAGACGTCATGATGCCCCAGGTTTACAGCCTAAAGCCTCTTTACTGTGCCCCAGCCAATATCTTGCATTTTCAGTTTTCCAAATCATTTATTTTATCCTTTTACAGCACTGCATTTATTTTATCCTTTTAAATTGTACCCACTTTAGATTGTATTCCTTTTAATTGTACCCACTAACTGTTATGGGACTTTCAGTAGGCTTACAGGTGGGCATCTGTATCACACTCTCTTCTTTTTCCTACCTAGCCAAGCAAACTGCTGAAAATATACCTTTCTTCCTTTTTCTTCTTGGTTTGGCCTCCAAAGACCAAATTCCACGTTAGATTTTAGAGATTTAGTAAGCACTGCTCAGCAACAACATCAGTGTGTTCTCAACATTATTCTCACCCTAAATCCAAAACAGAGATCCCAGGAAGAAAACTAACTCTATCCCAGCTGAAATCAGGACACAAATGTCACCAAAACCCCTAATTTATACAGGGGGTATATTGAGATGGGAAGCTCAAAATGCTCCAGAACCCTCCCATGTGTCAAACATGCTGGGTTAATGCAATGTGGCACAAAATGAGGTGCCATATGTTGAAATCTCCAGATCAATTGTGCTTGAATTGAAAGATCTTATGCTCTGGCCTTCTGGGAGTCTTTAGCACCAAGAGCCCCCGTGCTGATAGTAAAAGATGCCAGGCAGTGCTCACATTAAAGCAACTCCTGAAAGGTAAATTTACACAAAGACACAGTTGTGTAACTTTGCCACTATCTTGCCCAATCCTATGAATGTTCCAGGCCTCCAATTTCAGTTGTATATTTTTTTCCCAGAACTTTGCTGATCCCTTTTGTCCTGTCTCTCAGTTTAATACAAATCAACATTTTTCTTCTTATCTATTGATTGAATTTGGACATCAAGAATGCAACAGTTCTGTGCAAAAGGGGAGGTCTGGAAACAAATGGATCCATAAACTTTCTGTGCAGTGAACAGCAGCTACTGTTTCATTATCATTTCAAGTGCAAATACAGCAGAGAAATGAGGGACAGCCAAACTCAGATTGCCAACAAGGTGTAAAATTATCTCCAAAAGGTGCCAATTGCCAGACAATTCCAATAATTCAGTATGAAAAAACCAAATATAAACCAAACAAATCTGGAAAAAGAAGAGAGGGGGTATGTTATACATTTTTAGCTAAACTATTTTAGCAAACTGTTTAAAGATATCAGCTTTCCCAGTTAAGGGTTCAAGTGACTCTTCTTGCTTCTTGGAAAAGGCAGTATTGAATGGCCTTCTGAAACTGAACTAAACAGAATTTCTATGGGAAAAGTTTCCCTCTTATATCATTCCCTGTATTCCAGGAAACACAGGATCGTATGGTAGGTCTAAATATTAGCTATTGAGAGGACACCTCTTGAGAATCATATATCTTGAAAATAATATGTGGTATTGTATGTGTCTCTTAGAAAAATCAGCTTTGAAGATTTCTTTAAAGTATCTCTGGCTTTTTTTTCAATGTGTGCTGTTTGTGGAGACAGGAATGCATTATACCTGCCACAAAATTCAGACTCAGACAATCTAGAGAGATTTATGGTGTTCCATTAAGGCAGCTATATTCATTCATCATAGTACCAATTTTCCAATGCACTGCTGTATATTTTTGCTGGCAGTGCTCCTTTTCTTTTACTTACCCCTCTGTAGGTATCCTCTGGAGATTTATTATAGTTCCAAAAGCGAAGCCCTGCGATACTTTCAATTTTATCAAAATGGATTGTGAGCAGATGATCTTCTCCAAAAGAGAAAGGAATGAGCCACATATGGTCATCCTCTACTGTGATATTAGTCCCATCTATTAACCTACAAAGAGAAAAATCCATTAGCTGCAAGCAGGGAGAAGCTGGCTTCTCCCATGGAAAGCAGTGACTTTACTAGATGTTCAATTCATTCTAGGTGCTGCTTTCAGCTTCCAGGGCTTCTTGTGCCCATGTGCATGAATTAAAAAGCACAGTAAGCATCAAAAATAACAAGCAATTATTGAATTAAAGACACTGGGGGGAGAAAAAACAGTATTTTCTTTAGCTGGGTCTGTTTGAGGAAAACCAGCAAAATCCATAGGTTTTCCCTGTGTGAACAGGGGTGGGCAGAGGAAAGCTCAACTACCTTTGTACCAAAGTGGCTGAAGGCAAAACTCTAAGGCCCAGCCACAATGTAATTTATTAATATAGTTCCATGCCTACACTAGTCTGTCTGGCACTCTGCAGTGTGTTACTATGCCAACACAACTCTGCTGAATCCAACAAGGAACTGGATGGCAGCTGGATAACCCTGAGCAGAGCCAGAGTTTGCTCATATCCTTCTTCATGCCCACAGTCAGTCACATCCCTACTTTTTTTAGAAAGCTTCCTACCAGCAGGACAATGTCTTTTCATAACAGCACAGACTTCAGGCTGGCTAGATAAAGTTAAACCTGTTATTTCCTCATTTTGGAATCCTGACTTTATATTCTCCTACTGCAAACTATGGCAAACAAAGATGGAGTAACGAATATGAATTAATTGTCCACTGTAATTACTTTGGTACACTGCCCAAAAAAGTAACTATATACTTAATATTTATTTAAAAGTTTAATGGAAGAATGAGTGCCAGACTTGGCAGTTCCTTAAAGGAAAAGATTTGAATAATGACTCTTTCACAGAAGAGCTGATTAGGGAGTCCATGAGAGAAGACATAATTCTTGACTTGAAGAGCACGCAGGACTTATTCCAAATGCCACAGCTGAAGAGCACTGTAGTGTACTCAAATTCAACATGCTTCCAGAAATACCAAAAGCCAAAAAAGCCTCTATTTCTTGTGCCCAAAGAAGTTCTTAAGCAAAACAATCCAGTATGTAAAAGAAAGATTTAAAAATGTATCTCGCTTACTAAGAAAGACATCAGAAAGAGGGAGGACTTGCAAACTCAAAGGCAGCCTGGCTCAGTAGCAGGATAAACAAATTTATTAAAAGCCATCTTTCAACAAAATTAATGATCAAAAAAAACCCTAAATTGATAGGATTGTAAACTCTGGAAGGTTAAATGCATGTGCACAGGCCAAAAAACAGTAGGAAAGCTGGCAAGGAAAAGGCACCATAAATAAAATTCCTAAAATACATCAGGGAAAATTTCTTAGATCTTAGTGCCTACAGATGAGATTTTCACACAAATAGGCAGAAGAAACAAGTAATTATATACAAGTAAATTTGATATCTGCATTAGTCAGATTAGCAGAAATTACAAATAACAGAGTTAGTGCACATGTAAATAAATACAAAATTCTAAGGAAGACTCTACAGAGACTTTGAAAAGTCCTAATTCATAAACCCAGTCACAGACCATAAACATGCCAGAGCAGAGGACTGCAACTGAAAATACCCTTTAAAATGGAGATATGACTCAGAAACAACAGGATGCAGCTTCAATAACAACCAAATGCCAAGTCCTCTCCAGATCTACAGCTTGTGATTTCTATACTGCTGCCATTTAGGAAGTACAAGTTAATTTGAGGAAATATACTTGTCAATGAATAAAACTTCATTAAAATTACAAAAAAAAAGCTGCAAAAATTGCCAAAAGAATGGCACCTATTTGTGCAATTCCCAAATACATCCTCACTGTTTGCTAAGTTGAAAATTTTCCTTGAAGTTATCCAGAAATCCTGCATAAATATCAGTGAATATGCACAGACAGATGCTTCAGAACACCCACATTTCTTCCTGGAAAGTCCTTGGCAGAAATACCAACCAGGCCTGTTACCATCCCCTAACTCAAACACCAACTTTTGGAAACATCTCATTCATGTTTCTACAACAAGCTGTTCCTGGGCAGCTTGTGAATTCCAAGAATGAGCAGTGATGGGATGAAAATCATATTTGCATTACCATGTGTTAGCATAATAGAAGCTTATATAATTCTGTCACTTTATCAAATCTGATGTAAAATGCATCCAAGTCTTTCCTTTACTTACTTTTCCAACGTTCTGGAATCTCCTGTGTACTCTGGAAGATCATTTAAGTCTTGGGGTGAAGCAGAAATCTGTTCTGTGCTGATTTTTAGTGCTTGACCATTCTTTCCTATCACCTCAAGTCCTGTCAGTCCAAGGTAATGGGAGTCTCCCCAGGTCATGGTAAAATTCAGCTGCAGGCCTGCATAAAAGAACATGCATATAATTTATCTAGTTTGAAGTAAGGAGCCAATATAAACATGCATGCAAGTCCCAATGGTTAGCAGCATGTATATTTTGTAGAGATTAAATCACTTTATGGGCTGGATTTGGATATTTCCAGGCCTGTATCAGCCCTTTAGTGGGCTGCCAACACCTTGTTCACTTTTAACCACCCAGCTCCTGATCAAGCACATTACCAAGTGTCTCATTACTGTGATTGCAGACTGACAGCAGCTCAGTGACACATTTAAGCAGTTACATGACAGATTTTGTGATTATGCAGACACAGAGAAGACAGATTGGTCTGAAGTCTATCCATCATCTTTCACCAGCTAAATGACTATATATGTTCATATAAATCCAGCCTCTCATAATCCCATAAATTGTTGGAGAACACCAACTCAGAATTAAAGCAAAACACAAATTTGCTTTGCTAATGTTTTTAAGATACTACCTTCACATCAGAACTGGACACATGGAAGTATTTTAATGGGACTGCATCAGTGAAAAGCAGCAATATAAATATTATTAATTAATGATTAGCCTGTATCTCTGGAAAATAAATAGGAAAGAAAAACTGAACAAACAAAAGGTTGTATATGTATCCTCAGATCCACCTGTTTTATGCCTTACTGGAAAAAACCAGAAACAGCATACACAGATATAACAAGTAATATTTCAGTCTGATCAGGTTCCACAAAAAAATCCATCACTGTAAATTAAAGATATCTTTCATTTCACACACTACAGAAATCCACAACTAATCAGGTTGGATAGTGTCTAAAGAAGCACCAGTAGTCATGGTGTCCTGAAAAACAAACAAGCATTAAACCTATTAAGCCATCCAGCCCAAATACCTTTAAATAGCTATAGCAAGTCTTGATATACACATAAATTCCCTTGGGTGTAAGATCTCATTAGCATTTGCAAGGACACAAAGAAATAAATAGTTCTGTTAGCTGACAAATCTGGCTACATTGATATTAGATGCTATTCCCAAGACCATTGCTAAAACTAAAATTGCTCAAGGTTCAAGCATGTTTTTTTTACTTGCTTTTACAAGCAAGTTTTTTTTAATACATCTCAGGAAAAATCAGAATATATTTTCCCATGGAAAAGCCAGGGAGGAGCAGCCATTCACACAGGGTTTAGTGTTCACTTCACCATGGCAATGCCTTCAGAGAATCTGAGGATGATGCAGGGGGAAAAGGACCTCTGGAGGTGTCTAATCCACCCCCAAGCTCAGGGCATGTCCATTAGATCAGGTCTCCAAGGAGCTTATCCCATGGATGTTTGCACACCTCCAAGGCTGGCAGATTTCAGACCCTCTCTCAATTCCTATTCCTGTGTTTGATTGCCCCAGGGTGAAAAAGAATTCCTAACACCCCATTGGAAATTCTTGTCAAAGGAGCAGGAGCTGATCCTGACACTCTTGGGCCATCCAGAAGCTCCCTGGACAACAATTTAAAGGCCCACAGAGAGTTGGGTTTGTACAGGATAAAGGAAACAGGTACTTTAAGCATGGATATAACATTCTGATCCAGCTCTACTGTGGGGTTTCTACTGTCAATCCAATCTGAAAAATTCAGTCTACAGAAATACACAGGACTGGGAGAGAATTACTGGGTAAGGGCCACAGCTATTAGAAATCCCATTCAGGGACTAGACAAATGGCTAATGTTATTTTTCTGAGATTAAAAGCCAACTGTCACAATAAATGCCATAGTAAACAAAGCTTCTGCCTTAAATATTCAATGTCTCTTCTTTATTCTAGACCTGACATCTGTCACAAAGTTCTGTTCAGCTCTGACAAATCAGGTCCCCCTTGATAACATGTTTGACCACAAGGTGGTTAAGGAAGAAGTGTAAGAACTTACATTTTCCAGTAAATATTCCTGTCTCCTTAGGTGTACATTCAGAGAAAGAGTCTGGCTCTAGAACCTAAAAAGAAAGTCAACAGGTGTAACATTATACATACATTATAGGCATCGTTTATAGAGTTTTTATGTCTGTTCCTTTGGTTTTTACTACATCCAGCCTTTTATATATCCATCTCCCCTTTGCCTCCCCACCCTGGCTGTCCTGCTAATAATGGAAAACATGTCCCAAAATGTAAAAGATCATATGGATCCTTAGAAAATCGAGACTGTTAGGGTCAGGTCTTTTGGTTAGTTCATACAGAAATGGGAGACTCTGTACTGTGAAATACCTATTCTCAAAGAGGTTGAAATTCTAGAGTCACCCTCATTTACCTGCAAATTGCCATTAGCAAATGATAATATGCTGTATTTGCAATATGTTGCAAATGCATTGCAGAGACAAGAAGTCTGTAAGGAAGTCAAGAGCAGAGAGTGCCACCACAATTCCTTCTCAAGAACTAAGAGGCAGAACAAACAAGCAAACTTGCCCAAAAGTTTGTGCTTGTTCTCTGACAACACTAATGAAAAAGAGCCTGTGCTATTCAGCACAGCAAACCAGAGAGGGAATAAACAGAGGGCAAAACCTGCTGATCATACTGGGGCAATCAGGGCAGTAAAGACAAAGAAAAATGGCAGTGGGTTGCAGATAAAGTTCATTTCATTGAGTTGAGTGTGATAAAATGGCTGATTCTGTTCACTGTGGGTAAATGTAAAAATGCTACACTGGAGCAAAACAATCCTAACTTTACATATACCAGTATTGGGCTCCAAAATTAATAAAGCAGATTAGAATGACATCTTGGCATTTTTATGAGTAGCTCTATAAAAACATCAGCTCAATCCTCATTAGTAGTCAAAAAGCCAAACAGGAAATTAGAAGTCCAGACTTCTCTATAGTTCAATTTATCATTAGAAGTAAACTTCCTGTCATCCAGAATACATCAAATGGACCTACATTGTGCCTAAAAATAAATAAAAGACTTGTCATCACTGTTCTCCTACTGTTCCATCAGATCTCTGCAGTATAACCACTGACATCCTGGATGTCAGATGTCTCCTCCCAGACTGCAATATCCTTCATGTGGCAGCAAATGTCCCTGTGGTAATTAAGGTAATTCAGGTGAAACGGGACAAGACTTGTGCACTGAAATAAATACCCACACACAAGGAACCTACAGAAGGTGGAAAACTCTTCCTGTTGGGGGCTTTTCATGCAAAACAGTGACTCTGTCTTTGAGATCTGATGCCTCTTCCTTAGAACAACTTTAAAAGACCAGGTTGGGAATTCAAATTTGTAACTTTACTGAAAATCAAAACCCATGGGCATAATAAAGTTACTGGATTTATAGATTGCAAAATAATGCCCTCCCTTGTAAACCATAAACCATCTGTGCCAGCCACATTATCACCTCTTTTCTCCCTTTCTTGTCTACTCAGATCCCTTATTCCACTGGTGTCCACTATATTTTCTTTCAGACATGCTCTAATTTTCTGCTATTCCAACTACTTCTGCTTGTGAGCATTGTCCTACCTGTGTTCTTAGATTCTTATGGCTAAAACAAAACAGCACCACAGTACAGGAGTTATTGGAAAAGCAATAAAAAGCAGGAAGTATTACCATGGTCCTCCCCCTGACCATACTGTATAGCACCATCCTTGTGAGAATAACTAAAGGTGAACTAACCATTCTGGAAAAAAATATTTAGAAGACTGTAACACAGTGGCATAAATCTCTTGAGTGGCTCAAAGAAGAGGATGGGGAATAATTATTTAGTTTCTTCCAACACAGAAACTAGAGGACATTAAAGGAACCTAGAGACAAACAGAAAGAGGTTCTTTGCTGGGAAAGTTGCCACAGAGCACTGTAAATTGTAAAAGTGCACATGGGTTCAGAAAGCTAGGAGATGAATTAATGCAACAAAAAATCTGCAGTAGGATACTAAACACAAAGGTTAAGTGAAGAAGTCCTTGTGAGACACACTTCTAAGGGCTGGATGAGTGTTTTAGAGAAACACCACTGCATTTCTGTGCTGTTCTTACATTCTCCCTAAGCACCCACAGAGCTGAATCAAGTGCACTTGGTACAGGTCTAATCTGCTGGAAAAGTCAACATGTTAAAGGTTCCTGAACTCATGGGACAGACAGATGACCACGGATAACACCGACACGAAAGTAAGACACTTCTGTCAGAGCTTTTGAAAAGTTTTGTAGGCAGTGCAGTAAAACAGCATTTCTCCTACTGAACAGGGAATGATCAACAGCAGACACTGTTCAAACCCAATACTGGTCTGACAACGTTGTGCTGGGGAAGACAAATTGCCCAGCAGATCTGTATCATTCTGGTAGCATAAGCATCCCTCCACAAAAATCAGCAAATATACAGTGACAGGGAGATCAATGGCTCAGTCACAACAGCATTTGTTATTCCACTGCTGATGCAGCACATTTCAGAGTTAGAACAGGGGGATGAAGGGCATTACAGCAAAATGAAAGGCAGAGACACTGAGTAAGGGCCAGGCAGACCAGGTCCAGGGTTCTGCCATGGAAGAGGTCCTGATGAATGCTCACAATAAACAAGTGATCAAGAAAAACAAGGTGAACTTCAATTTGTGTTCATGAAATCCTGCACTGCAAAAGGTGTCTGAACAGTTTAAGACATCACAAGCAAAGATGGGACCAAAATTAATGAAGAAGTCCAAGGGTTAGAGACACTGACTCATGATTCTAACAGTGATATCAAATTCCAATGTCACTGTATTTCCCTTTGTCTTGTAAGCCACAAGAAAAAGAGGACAAGACAGAATGGGGAGGCTTGAAAACCACACAAGGCTCGTTAGGAACCACATATCCTTGGGAGCAGTTCAGCTGAACCAGCTGGGATTTGGATCTCCTCACAGACCCACAAGTGTGGCCCCCAGAAAAAAGAGAACCTCACTGATGCAACAATAGGTGCTCAAGAAGATTCTGAGAAGGTAGAATATTTAAGGAAATCAGGTCAAAGTCTGTCCCACACCATCATGAGGAGAAAATCTTGCAGGACCTTTGCTCAGACACTGGGCTGGAATGGTATAAGGCAAGACCCCAGTGCTTGAAAATACATCTTTCCTTCAAGAAGTAAAATACCAACTACATGGAAAAGAGGCATTTTTTATGCTGCAACATGCAGACAAATCTGTGGAGATGCTAACCAAAAAAATACAGAGAGGGAAAATAAGAGGAGGGTGGACAGGAAGAGATCCTTTTCATTTAAGATACTTAATTTGTGGAGGAAGAAACCAGCAAGAGTATAATCTGTGCAGAAAATATGGAAAAATCTTTGGTTTGGAGTGACAAGGAGGACAGCTACTCATTATATGAATAACTGTATGTATCACTGCCAGTGCATAAACCTTCAGGAGTACCTAAATCAAAAAGAACTCCCTATAATCTCTGTCCAAGTAAGTAAAGAAAAAAAAATCTAGTATAGCTTTCCTTGTAGGCTTATTAATGAGTCAGGGAAACCAAAATTTGGAGGACCTTTAGAGATTTAAAATATCACTTAAATTATTGAGCTGCTGAAAAAAAAAATCTTCAAAATAGTCCTAATTGTACTAGTTCTTCTGCAGAGTTTTACCTCACCATGGAAATGTGTCTATTACTTCCATGTCATGTTTCAGAAAGACATTTATGGAGAGTTCTGAACAGAGAAGGCCCTACCTGTTGATTTTCTGTTCTCAAACCTGCTTGTGTAAAAGGTCTTTCATCTCCCTCCCTGTCAGCAGTTGTTGGCCTCTTTAGCTCTTCCTCATATCTCAAGGAGCTGGCATTTTCCATTTCTCCATCATATGTCTCATCATAGCAGTATATAGCTTCAAGAATATCATCATCAGTAGTGAACAATATAGTGTCCCCAAAGTGCTCTGGAGCTGAAGGCAACACACAGAATTAAATGGATAAATAATACAAAAGAATACAGAGAGTGATAAAAATTATTTTTGGTCCTTCTTCACATTTAATTTGCAAAAATTTGTTTAAAAATAATTTATGGCAAATTGATACTGATTGCTATATCGAATTATTAATTTCTGGTAAATTGATACTGATACTGCTATAATCAATATTTCATTCTCAAACTTACACTGCACAGCAGAAAAAAAATAGAGAATTCAGTCAAATTTGGAATACATAGGAAAGACAGTGGGGAAAAAAGCTTCTCCATCACCTTTTCCAGAAGATATTACAGGTGAAAAAAAGTAAAAAGCTGAAACTTAAATTTCTCATGACCATCTGATGTTATTGAAATACAGACGTGATGCTAAGACATGGTAAAGAATGGAGATTAGCTCTGTGTGCTGCTAAAATCCACAGTATCAGTGAAGAATGCATTAGTGGGCTTTGCATTATGTTTTTAAATTCAATACTAGACAAAGTGCCAGCTTGCTTTGAAGTGGAAGGCGATAACAAACAAGTGAAATGCATTTGTTTGCATTGTACTGCTGTTCCCACAAAGAAAATAAGAAATGATAGAATACCTCCAGACAATGCTCCTGAGGCCTTGGCAATTTCTCCTTTAAAGATGCATTGTTCATCTAACAGCATGATAATGTCTTTCACACCTCTGAAAGAGTGGATTCGAGATTTATTGTAATTCCAAATCCTAATCATAGCTACCTGACAGGGATTCACAAAGTCAATACAGATAAAGTGAGGTTTTCCAGGGGTAAATGGTGCCAGCCAGAGATGCATATCATCCTGTGTCCGATTTACCCCATCAATTAGGTTGGTTATTATTCTGGGATCATTCCCATAAGCTGGTAAAATATTTATATCAGGTGGTTCAGCTGTTATTTTTGCAATCTGAACAGGATCTCCTTTAGAACTGAAAACTTCAATTCCATTAAGACCAACATAATGCCTGTCTCCCCACGTTGTTCGAATGTCTATCACTAAGTGCTGCCCATAAGGCAAAACAGGAATTTTAAAATCATTTCCATCAGGTGCCTCCCCAGCACTTTCTTCCTCTTGCCTCCTGGGTAGTGTTTGCAGTCCCTCTTTCCTCACTTGCTGATGTTCTCCGGAGCGGTTGAGTTTCTGCTGGTGGAGGAACTCATCAAAGATATCCCCTTGAAAATCCATGTTCGAGATCCGGCCGCGATGGGAATAATTAAATTTCACCAAGGAGTTCCAGGACTCCTGCAGAGTGTGCTCTTGTTCGCTGCACCACTTCGCTCTGGAGGCTGCTACGTCCTTGATGGAAAAGTCTTCATCTGAAAACAACATTACAAAGGCATTTAATGCAGAAGCAGGACTGGGAACAAACCGCTACGACAGGGACTCTGCAGAACGATGCTGGTCTTATTCCTGTCCCTTACTGTGAAATTCTCCCCCAGCAGCACTTTTATATTGTCTCCCTGTTATGAAGGCTCCATGTCCCAGTTTCTCTTCCCCATTTAGACATAATGAAAACAATCACTTTTAACTATTACAAGAGCAGAGCACGTGCCATGATCCCAACTGCAACTCTTAGGCTGCGAATTCTTGACTCAACCCTTAAAGAAACTGGGATTTTGCCCAGTGATACTTATTGTGTGGCTGTCACAACAGTTTAAATCATCTATCTGCACTTCTGTAGATCTTTCATACAGCTGGAAGTGGCTGAACTGGTTAATGTAAAGCATCACAGAGAAAAGCTGGTGCTTCCTCTCAAAATCAGCCACGTGGATATAAAGAAAAGTGGTGAGAAAAGTAGGTTCAGCATAAGGAGGATGAGGCGAATGTTGCACTCTGTGCAGGTGATGTCCAAATATTTTTCTCAGTTTTCAGCAAGTGTGAGATGTAGAAGGGGTACAGTGACAAAGTATCTAATGGGAATGCAGTGAGGACAACAAATCAGAGGGACACAGTGGGAGCAAAGCATGTTCTTCTTGTGGCTGCACCGGGGAGCTGCTTAATTTCCATCTCAAAACAATTAAGAACAGATAATAACAAAGATTTTCTATAAAACAGTCACTTATGTATTTTCTTCAAATAAATGAAGATGAGGAAGTGGAGTTCTAAACAATTACAGGCCCATGGGCCAGATTTTACTCCTGCACAATGTCCTTGGGTGGACACTAAAACAAATGGTTATCAAGAATAAATGCCAATTGCTGTAAAATGCAAAATAATGTTTTCCCAAAAGACTGCTCCCGACTGACTTTTAACTGTGTTTCTGGAAACACTGGAAAGAGGCAATGTTCCTAATCTATCTATGGCAAATAATCATTTACAGTGGGGACACCTGAGATAAAAATAAGAATTTCAAAGCAGATGGGAAACTACTTGGAAAAGGGTTGCCTTCCAGAATGAAACCCTAGAGTCTAACCTGGCCCCTCCTCCCTACCCCACAAGGGAAATGCAGATATGAAGAAAAATTTCATATTTCAGAGAACATCAGTCATTTTTAAGTCCCCTTCTTGCTCAAACCACTGTCAGTACAGACACTCCAGAGGTGGGTGATCCCAAACAGTATATCCCAGAGCCTCACAGTTTACCTGGAGAAGATACTGTATATATCTTTATCATTTTAAAATGTCAAAGCTTGAAAATTTCAGGATGAGCAGAATAGGATGAGAAGAGTATTTGACATCCACTGACTTGCCTTGTTTGGGAGAGTTTTTCCCTTCTCTTGTTATTTTTTTTTAAAGGTCAAGTACTTCAAACAGCCCAGAGATTACAATTCTAAAGCACTTCTGAGGCAGTTCAATGGGAGGTTAACAGGTTTGTTAGCTGCATTAAGGAGTGACAACAGGAAAAGTGAAGCTCTGAAAGGGAAGCAGAGAGACCCAGAAGCAGAGCCCAGTGGCTGAAGCTATTTTGGGGGTTTTTTTAAGAATTTAAAATGTAATATTTTATAATGACACTTCGAACTTCCAACTCCCCTGTGGGTTTAGGATGGGTGTCTTCAACCACGAAGTCCCCCATCCTGCTTCTGATGGCAACACACACCATACAATTCCTCTCAAAACTTTCCTAAACTACATTTTGGGCCAAGACCACCTCGAAGAAAACACCTTTCTTCTCCCTCTGTTGTGTTAATCTCTTTCCTACTCCCTGCAGTTATAAATAGCAATCATATTTCCATGCTGCAATCACATGCTTCATTTCCCAAATCATCCTAAAAGCTCTCTTCTGTATCTGTTCCACTTTGTAATCAGCTTTCCCGAAAATGGATGATCAGAGCTGCAGTTTTCCAACTGACGTCTCACAAGTGGCTGTGCTGAGATATTAACATTTCCCTAACTCTCCCAAAAGCCTGTGCTGATCCATCCTGGGAGTGCTCTGCTCCAATCACCCCAGCCTTTCACACTCAATCTGCCATCAGCTACTCAACCGTGATCCTTCCCTTCCTCGGTCATTTGCAATTGATGATTACTCAGCTTACAACTTCATTTTTGGTTATTAGTCCCCAAGGGAGCCTGCAAAGCGGTACTATGGAATTGCATTCCACTGCTTCAGTCCTCAAGCTCATCCTTCTGCGAGTTCTTCAATCTTCTTAACTCATAATAAACCAAATTATATGTTATTTGCTAATTTTATCAGCAGACTCCCATCATTTCCTTTGCACATTAAACCGGTTATCAAAGAAAAATTGATGTTTTTACAGCAACATTAACTCGAGGCAAGCGTGTACGTGCTATTTCTAATTTCTGTTGTTCTTATTATTCTTCACTGAGTGACCAAAGCTATGCTGTGACACTGGTAGGAGGCTCTGCAGCCTTCCCTTTGTCTCCCCCTTCCATTGGGAAGCTGCACTTCCCTCAGCCCTGTGCCAATTAAAATCCACCACTCTCAGGGAAACACTTAAAACCGTTTCCCTGTTGTTAAAGCTCACTCAGCTCCACTTTGAAGATGGTTTTACCCTGCACAGCACAGCAGAGAGAGAACAAAAGCTGCTGGATGGCTGCAATTTTCCCAGGGACAAAAACATATTGGGAGCTTTAAGTACCACATGAAATAACCTGCTCTGAGCAAAATTAGAGGACACTGTATAGATCCATGATAACCTTCATCTTACACCTTACATTAAAGCTCCAACACTATTTCCAATTTTAGAACTGAACAGAAATTCCCAAGGTGAGATTTATTTACAGTTTCCATAATTTTAAGGTTTTAATCTAACAAAGATAGTGTAAAATGTGTGAAACAGCAAAAGGGCTGTGGTGAGTGGGTGGCTGAAGGGAAGATGGCAGTTATTCCAAATACTTCCCTGTTTTTCTCTTCTTTGAGGTATAACTTCAGATGTACTGATGAAATTGCTGTTTTCTTCACAGAGGGTCAGAGAACAAAAAATCCAGACATCCTAAGTTTAGAAAGAAGCATTTTCTCGCCTTTGTCTGAAAAAAATCATGCAGCACCTGCTGCAGAATTTGAACTGGCACTTCAAATGCATTTAGTTACATTTCCTGTCCCTAATGACCATTACTTTAATGTAAACACTCAAATTCAATACCCAGCAAGCTACACTTTCATGCAAATTGTTTTGATGCTAAATCACAACCATCATTTCCATTTGTAGTTTTATACCATCTTATTCCAATTCCCTGGGTCCTGTTGTCCTTGTTCTGCCAGACTCTTTTCATTTGAGACAAGATATTGAATGCTGAAGAATTACAGAATGCCAAAGAAGGGTAAGAAGAGCCCAAAAACCCAGGAATCAGAGTGACATAGCTTGAAACTGAAAAGGTGACACTAAAAATAAATCCTGCAAAGTTGGTTAAAAGAGAGACAAAGTAGAACCTGTGGGTAAGAAATTCTATTCTTCTGGTGTTTACAGTTGTTAAACACAAAAATATTACCCCAGACCCAGAAAATTTCTTAGCCATGGATTACCAGAGGTTGGGAGAAGAGCAGGAACTTCAGAAGTTGCCCAGTTCTCACACCCTTCCCTGGGCTACTGCCAACACAACCACACAAATCTGGATCCTCCACCTCCAACGGGATCCAGGTGAACTCATAAAGGCTTGGAGAAAGATGACAAGGATAATCAAAAGGCACAGAGCAGATAACAGCTAAATTTACTAGAGAACTCTTCATAAATAAACAAGATGTCTGAAGGTGAAGTTTGTAAAGTCATGAGCAGAGAAGGGAAAAGAAGGGCAGTTTTCCATTCACTCTGAATAAATATATTCAGAATATATTCTCACTGAGAAAGACACAAACCTACTACACAAATAAATTCTGTAAATTTACTCACTAACTTGAGGACACACTCTTCTTTATCTTTTTGCAGATTTTAATTGATATTAGCAAACATTTGCTGTCTGCAGGAACTGTCAATTCTTGGAATATAATCTACTGGAATTTAGTCTTCCATCTGCTCCAAATAAATTAAAACCCACTAAATCAGAATGTAAATTTTTTTCAGAAGAGTATTTCACATCAGGTGTGGGACAAGGAGAGACATTTTGAGTATTATCAGAGTATGAATGAGGAAAATACCACAAATAGCAAAACTAAAATCCCCCTGTCTACACCTCCAGGAATCTCAGGAGGTCCCTTCCACTTAAATGAGTTTGTGCTGCTGCAAAATGGAGAACATGTCAGCACCTGCACTGAGGTTGCTATTGTGACCTCTTACCTTTGTGGGCAGAATCCTCTTCTCCAAGATTTATAGTGTTTAATCCCAGCTTTTTACCACATCTGACACTTCTCCTTCCACTCGTAGGGTACTGTGAGCTGCAGCAATTCCTGTTAGAAAGCTGCTCCAAAATGTCCAAGCCCACATCACCATCCTTTCTGCTCAGCACTAGTGACCTCTCATCTCCATTTGCATTCCTACTACTGGGTCTTCCCAGTTCATTTCTCTGACATTTGACGTCCTCATTTGTCAGGTCTGAGAAGTTTTTCATGATTCCATCTGACTGTGTTTGAAATCTCGAGCTCAAACTACGTTCTGTAGCAAGCCAGGAAGGCTTCTGCTTACTGGGAGTAACATGACTGTTCTCAGTTACTTGGGAAGATGACTGTAACCAAGGTGGAAGTGCACCTGTGGAATCAGACAATTTTCTCCCTGTTATCTTTTCCATTTGTTCGCTCAGAGAAAGTTCATCATCAGACTGAACGTGCTCTGCAACTGCTGCTACTGCTGAATTCTCTCTGGCATCTTTTATACAAACTTGAGATGGGAATGCTTTTAGATCATCCTCTAACTCTGGCAAATTTTTCTTTGTAAAGCTGATTGAGTTCATTTTATGCTTAAGAAGATTTTCTTCTGGCAGGGATTTCCAGTTTAGTGAAGTACTGCTTGATTCTGAGCATTTAAAATGTAGGTCTGCTTTCTTGTCTGTGACTGCAGGTGCATTTACTTCTTTCCTTTCACCTGAGGGAGATGCAGAGGTATCTTGCTTGTGATCTGTAAGGTCAATTGTAGTGTTATGGTCAGCAAAGAGATCTCCAGAGGCTCTCTCTAATTCACCCTCAAATACAAGGTTCTCATCAACATATAACTTCACCTTCTTTGCTCCAACATCGAGGTCCTACAAAAATAAAAGTATAAAGATTTCAATTAAGCTCTCAAGCATTAGTTATCACTGTTCTGGGACTCTGACATTTGAACACTTAATCAATAGACAGATGAAAACAATTAAACCCTGTGTCAGTTACATGCTTTTGACTACCTTTTAATCTAAAGCTCAAACAACTGTGGAATATTTAAGATTTCATTTAAAAGGACTGAAAGCCCTGCTAGACACTACTATGAACCATTTTGTCTGGCAAGGCTTGATTATTTAGAAAAGCTTGAGGGAAGAAGCCTAGATTAAGTATAATTCTATTTGATCAGCATACAAATTCCAGAGGCACATTTTGTTTCAGCATCTGGAAGATTCACCACTTTCACGACACGTTCCACAGTGAACAACCACCCAGATCAAAGCCACTGGAGTTAAAAAGAGTTACAAAGAAATAACAGAGCTGGAAAGGACAGCAAAAAAAAATCATCCAGTCCATCTTTTTCCACTGAAGAATGTAAAATAACCTATACCATTGAGAAGAAATCTGTTTTTAACAGTTTTCAACTAATCTGTCTTGATAGCCTATCCCAACACTTAACTAGACTTTTAAATAGAAGGCCTTTATCTGAGACACAATTCTGCCACTCACAACTTTATCTCTATGTTCTCCTTCTCTGTGGCACCCACCAATACCTGATTTTTTCATTCCATTGAAGTTGGAACTAATGTTCTTTCTATTCTCTTCACCATTTCGATCTAACCCTTTCTCCTCCTTGACAAAAATACCATTATCTTCAAAGAAAATATAGAAGATGAGACAAAATCTATCTCCTTTCTGTTCTCTAACTTTCAGTAACGTGTCCATCTCGTGGAGCCTTTAAAAGACTCTCTGTTCTTTCCTTCTTTTCATGAAAACTAAGAAGCTTTGCATGAAAGTAAGAAGTTTCAGTTTCATCCCTCTTGTTCATCTCCTGGATGTCAGTTCTCCTTGAATACTGATGTAAAGTTTCCTCTGCTTCCAGCCTAAACCAGTTACTCCTTCCCCTACAAATACAAATGCCTCTGGCTCTTCACTCCTGCAGACACTTGTTTAAGGCTTACAAGTCTTTATAGTGTCTATTGTGTTGTTTTCCAAATAATACCATGTATGAGGCAAAAAATGTAATATGGACCTACCCACAGGAAAAGCAGAAGATGCAGGGATAACAAGAAAGCTACAGCTGAGGGAGGGAAGCAGGTGGAGGTATGTGAGACACATTCCTGTTAGGGAAAGATAACCTTCAGTAACTTCTCAAAGAACAGCTGTAAACCCAGTTTAATTGGCCATTATGGCACGGCTGCCTGTGGAACTCCACGAGTCTCATAAAGTGCTATAAGCCTGTACTGATGCATTTGGCCATAAAACAGGATATTTTTTCCCCTTGAATGAGGACACTGATAGATTGCTCTAACTGGGGATCACAACACTTCAATAATTGTATCTATAAAAAACTACCTGCGTGGCTTTGCCTGAAATTACGACGGAGAAGAGAAAGACTATCAGGATGCCCCAGTAATGTTATTTTTTAAATTTCTGTATGTCTGGACTAACAATGTCCTCCTTAAATGCTGGAGATTTTGGATATTCACGGCTGAATTTGGGATAACTGCAACATTTCTACATAATATCCCAGCCTCTACTGCTGTTAGGAACACTCAGCTCTTGGTTCTGCATTTTTACCTGGAAACAGATAGAAACTGCATGGGACCACAGGAATACACATGTTCATTTGAAAAGCATTTGTCAATGTCACCTTTTTAAATTAAAATCAGCAACCTTAAGAGCAACTTGTTTTGAAATTAATCCCACTCCACTCACCAGTACCAGAAAAGGACAGAAAACATAACAAAAATGAGAGGGTGGAGGTCATTCTCCCTGAAAGAGGGACAGCCAAGCCCAGAAAAGGGCCAGTCACTTCAAAATTACTATTTCAGTCAGTGGGAAAAGACTTCCTGTTCTCTGATGCTTTGGAATGTCTGAGACAGGTATTTTAGGAAGCAAAAGAGGTGTCTGAAGTGTATCCAGATGAACCAGGCAAAGCGACGGATATTTGTAGGACAATAGAGACAGACTGAACTGGGGCAGGCATTAGTAACAGCTGATAGCTCAGGAAAACCATCTATTCAGGAAGAACCAGGAAAAGAGCTAATGAAAATCCTTTGCACCAAAATCCTAAAACAGACTGAGCCTCAGGGAGGAAAAACATGAACAGATCTCAGAGACTCCGAGAACAAACATATGCAGGCACAAGACTAAGAACTGCTCTTTTTCATTCCCTCCCACCCCTCTTCTGAGCTTTCAGTTGCTTAGTGATCAGTTCTGGTGGGAAAGACTGACACCACGGTTTAGCTTCCCTGGTACCACTGCTGGTACTCCTGGAGCATGAGGAGGCTGGAAAAGTCCCTTCCACATGGGTAATTCCACCCTGCAAACAAATACCCAGTGCTTCATCCAAGGCAGGTTTTTTTTTCCTCCTGGAAGAGTGATTAAAATGGCACAATGTCTCAGAACAAGCAGGGAGATGTGATCAGTGTCAGAAAGGAAAAAAAAGATAGATTTTGTGGAAGTAATTCTACAGTTTCTCTTGGTGTTCCTCCCCAGCTTGCACTTTCAGCCCTCAGAGTGCCTGCTGGGATAGTGCCTCCCAGTGAGACAAGAAGAATGCAATTTCTGGCCATTTCAGGGATATTTATGCACGAAGGACAAAGCATAAAACCAGAGGCACTTTTCTGAGAATTACCCCTGGATAAAGGACTTGAAATTGCTTCTGCCTGATTTCTCACAGAAGTGTGAAAAAGAAGGAGCAATAGGAAAGAAGTCAAGAATGAGAAGAAAAAAGTTCTTCTATAGAACTAATTGTGCTGCAAGAAAGCTGCTGCAGCCTTACAGTCAATCAAGGGGTAATCCAGCACTGACAAATCTCCAGCTCAAGAGAACAGACATGAGCATATGTACAGGAGGAGCACACATATAAGCAACCACTTGAAGAAGAAAATGAACCAACTGGAGAGCAACTAAGACCTTAATGCATTAAAGTATTGATTCCACTCACAGATTTCTGAAGATGCACCACAGACATTATATTGGATCTTATAAAGAAAGTTTTGACAGCAACGAGTAACGATGCAATTTCAAGACTGTAGCAAGTACTTCTAAAATGTCTGACTATTGCAGACAACTTTGAAAAGAACTGGCTGCCCTTTCTTACACTTCTTCCCTTCTTGCAGACAAAAAATGACCTCCTTTTTTGCAGATCTCATCTGAAGTAAATAAAGGCAAGATGAAGCATCCTCTGAGACCTTCCCTGTAATTCAGTGAATCGAGGAATCTATGGCAATGATGTCATCAGACTTTTACAGCCTCCTTCAAACATATTTTTTCTCCTTCTAGACTCAAGTTCTAAAGCTCAAACATACAAAAGTACTGGCCTGACTTAATTCTTTGCCTATTTTTTTCAGGAAGCACTTGGGCACCTCTGGCTTAGGTGCCATTTGAGGGGGAAAAGGCAGTAAGAATGATTACGAAAATCCACACAGAAATCTGGCTCTGGACTTACACTAGCAGGAAGAAAATTGTTAGCTAATTATATTTTTGGGGTTTATACTTCTCAGACAAAACTTCCTCATGACAAATTACAGAACTAGGCAGAACTGCCTGCTATTCTTTCACCTTAAGGATAATGAGACATTTCTTTAATAAGTATAAACTGCTGCACTTGCACCAAAATCCATGGGATTACACTCCCAGTGGATTTTACAGATTGCCTCATAGCAGTTTATTAAAAAAGCAGTGCCTTGACACACAGACATCCATTTCTCTGTTCTTCCTGCATTATTTTCAGGAGGTTTGGTAACAAATCCTACCATTACCTCCAAGAACAGCATCCCTTTTGCACACTCTAATGATGATGGAACATTCTGCAGACTGCAATTTTAGTGGGAAAAGCTATTAAAATTCCAGGAAAACAAATATAAATCATGTAATAGTAAATTTGTATAAGCTGCCCCTTCCATGGCCATTTCCATATGTATAAATTACCATATGTGCTTATATAAGAACATGGATGAGAGCAGAACCAGAAGGATAAACCCTCTTATTCATAATCCAGGACAGCAAATCTTCTTTGATCCAGTACCTGGGATTTCTTTCTTAACACTGCAATGTACAAACAAGAATAATTTTCATGGTGACATTCAAACACAGAGACAAGAGACCATCTGCCATCTGCCATGATATGTCTCTCTTCTAACAGTAGATTGTTTTATTATGAGCACTCAGTAGTGGAGTTTTTAATTGTCCCTGGCCATGGCAGGGGGGCTGGAACTAGATGGTCTTTAAGGTCCTTCCAACCCAAACCAATTTGTGATTCTAATTAAAGCAACAAACCCAAACTTGAGCAACAGTCAGCCTATTTACATTTATATACATGAGAAAACACATATTTAAACACATAGTTAGATTGTGATAGAACAACTGAGAGTCCTGAATATTAAGATGCACTTACCTTCCAATCTTTATTTCTCACCAGTAAAGGATTAAGTGACACAATATGCAAGCCTTTTATTAGGTCTTTAGAGATCTTTAATAGCTTTGAAAGAAAATGCTCATTGTGCCTATGAAAACATTATCACCACATTGTTTCCACTTACAATTAAGACAGAAGCAAATTTCACAGCAGACAGGGACACCTCAAAGCTCCTATTTTATTAGAGAAAATTGTATCTATTTTTATTTCATGCTTTCAGAAAGAAGAGCAAACTGAACTTCCCTAGGCAAGGCAGAGCAAAGGTACAGAGTAGCTGAGAAAAGACTACTTACACTGGGAGTTGTTGTGCTGTAATTCCAAATCTTGATCTTGGATATACCAAAGTCACATGACCGGGTGGGATTGCGGATAACAAAGTACAGTTGGATGGGCGGATGGAAAGGGCACATCCAGAGGCAGCTTTCCTTCCTGAGCTAAAAACATACACAAGCAGACTGTCACTGACTCTTCCTCCCCAAGCAGGGGTTTTAATTTTAATTAACTCCCCACCCCACGGCAGGATACGCAGAGATTAGAAAATTCAATAAAATCTACTACGTAAGAGCAAAACCTCAACCTCATTTCCCAGCAGCAAATCCGACTCTCCTGCCTCTAAGGCAGCTCCCAAGAACCTGACAATGAGATAAAGGTCAGCTGCTCGCTGTCCCAGGGAGGCATCTGCACACTCACATACCACAGGCAGCCTGCCCTGCTTTGGAACTGCAGGGTCAGAGCAAGCCCAGTTTATTTTAATCAAATTAATCAGCTTTGCCTGTACTAGAGGGGATCACTGAGCACAATGGACACTGGACAATCATTTTGTGATTTCTTCCTGTGCTTACACTTCTGGTTTGCTCTCTGAAGAGGGAAATCTTATAGAATTTTACTTTATTGCCTGCCTCTATTTTAATCAGGCTTTGCAGACAGCCAACATCACTTACAGATCTATCCCTTGGAGCTATATAGAACTCTACACTTGATATTTTCAAAGATATCACAGAAACTCCCAACATGAATTTTACATACAACTGGCAATCAAGAGAGTTAAAAGTACCAATTCTGAAAACGGTAAAAAACTGCTACCTCTAAATGTTCAAAAGTGGAGTAAAAGGATGTGTGGCACCTCAGAAAGAGGAAAGGAGGAAAGAGCTTTAGAATCAAAATGTTGAATATTAATATACTTGATGTCAAATGTTATCTCAAAACAGAGATGAAGAAGGGCACAAAGTGAATACACATGCAGGTAACATTTCAGTGATCTGAGATGAGGAGATAAATTAGCCTCCTTCTGTTCTCAAGGATACACAGTACATACAGTGACACAGTAGGTACACAGTCAGTATTTTTCCACATCCTTTCACTGTGAAGTGAGTCTTTCAGATTTTCCTGAAGGCAGTAATCACAAAACTTTCCTCCTGAGTACTTCAGCTGTGTGCCTAATGATGGTGAGGACAGAGCTCTGCAGCCTGTTCACAGATATCCTGAATAGTGGTCATCTCCACATTCCAAACTCCCCCAAGTCATGATGTCTCTGCCCCAGAAGCCTCTCAAAAAGCTTTGGGAGACTGTTGTTGTGTATAATGTCAGCTTGGGGCAAAAACAGCCACAAGAGTGCCAGACAGGTTTAATACTTTCTATTGAAGAACAGAAAGATGCCTCTTAACATCAAAGGAATGAAAGATAGCCCTCGAATCAGTGTGAACCCAACTCCAGGGTCAACTTCAAAGCTGCATCATGTTTTTGAAGTCATACTATGAACAAGAATGGTTAAAAAATAATTTCCCAACAGCATACAACATCTGATGAGCAATCCACCTGCAGACCTCTCCAGCCAGGACCTGATGCCCCAGAAATCAATAGGTTCTGGTGTGTACTGTTAGCCAGAGGTGCCTTCACAGGAGGGTACCTGATTCAGCACCAGAATGGACTCTGGAAAGAATTCTCCATGCTTCTCACCAGTTTCTCTGTAAAGCTGCACATGACCCTCCAAACAACAGGAGGTACATCAGAGCCAGGCCAGTATTGTGAGTGAGAGACACAGAGATCTCTGGTTTATCAGTGGAAGTAACTGCTTAGTGCTGGGGTTACACAAACTCACAGGTGTTACAATCCCCATCAGCATGTCAAAGACCTGACACCACAAACTGAAGGCACCTTGAAGAATCCATGCCAAAACTCTTGAAACTGTGGAGGACTCTCATGTTTTATCACCAAGAATGATGTCTTTGCCTTCACATGAGGTACTTGAGTCTGGGGTTACTTTGCAAATACAGCTGGAAAATCCAGCCCAAAAATTCTTTGAACCATCAGGGTGAACAGGTTAAGGAGTTGGAATTCAAAATGGATCAAGGCAAAAAGGGAGAGTGGAAACCTCTAGTCTTAGATTTTGTGGGACACTGCTTTGCATGGGCACTGAAGGTGCACCTGATGGAGAGCAAAGGAAGACTCAAGCAGTGTGAAGGGGAATGACGTGGGTCTAAGGGTTCACCATTGGGAAGAAATACCCTTGTTAGATATTTCTAGAATTACAGTTACCTGTCCTTGTTATTCTGAGGTTTAAAAGACCTATATATATATGTATGAGAATAAAAAAGGTTTACAGAAAACAATTTCAATGCAATAGCTAATCTATGTCTTATTAAGCATTATCACAGAATCCCAGAATGGTCTGGGTTTGAAGGCATCTTAAAGATCACCTTGTTCCACCCCTACCATGGGCAGGGACACCTTCCACTAGCCCAGGTTACTCCAAGCCACCTCCAACCTGGCCTGGAACACTTCCAGGGAGGGGGCAGCCACAGTTTCTCTGGGCAACCTGTGCCAGGGCCTCCCCACCCTCACCCTATTTCTTCCTTATCTCTAATCTAAATCGAGTTAGGAGAGAGCACCTGATGTTCTGCCAGGCATTTTGTTCTCTTATAGTATATCACAAAGTACAAAAAGGAGGCAATTCAAGTGCTCTTCTTAAAAGTCTGCAAGGGTAATAAATAAACTAATAAAATAAAATCCCTGATGTTCAGTAAGACAATCTATTGTCTATTCTCAAAGACAAATGTACACCTAAATGAACAAAGATGGAAGTGTTTTAAGCATGGTAAAAGGAGTTTTCCACGTAATAAGTTTTTATGTCAAGTTTTCATTCTGTTGAAAATATTAGTTGCTTTGAGATTGATTAATTTATAGGTTTTCTAATGCACCCAAAAGCTCTTCTGAAATGTACACAAACTGGAAATGCTGTCTGACTTCTGAAGGAACCTGCAGTTCAGGTATCCCATTCCCAAATCTTAAGAATGTATTCCCTGTCCAGATTGCATCTTGGATGCAATACCCTTCCAGCTTCAAGAGAGGAGATTACAGTGTCACAAATCAAAGGAATATATTAATCAATGAAATGTAAAACCTCATTACTTAAGAATAATGGGATATATAAATATATGAGTAATGCTGAGAATAACAGGTTTATAATGGCTTAATGAAGATATTACCACATAATTTATAATTAGCTGGAGAGTCTGAGAGTCACTACTACTACTACTGAGTGTCAGATACACAGCCTGTAAAGGAGAATGGATATTTAGACACCACACTACAGTGTTCAGGAGACAGTAAGAAAGATGTTTCAAGTACAAATATTTGTCTGGAAATAATACTCCATACTGAGTTTCAACTAAATTTCAAAACACTGCATATTTGCCCTCTTTCTACTCTCCTACAAAATTCATATTAAACATCTGAAAGAAATTAGCAGTGAAGCTCTTGTACCTTGAGACCATAAGAATTACTTCAGTTTATCAGCACACACACTCTAAAAAAGTGAAATTCACTGTTCTCAAAGTTTTGTGATCTCGTTCTACAGCACAAAACTTAAAAACTGAATGTGTTCTTTTACCCAAGACAATGCCACAGAGTTAATATATAAGGAGGCAGAGTTAAAGCTTCCTCCATCCAATTGTTTAGTTAAGCAAGTCAGGTAAATTAATCAAACACTGTTCTAAAGCAAAGTTATAACTGAATACCAACATCTTGAGGAAAGCTGGATTTGTTAATAATAAGCAATATTTGTAGTCTTTTAAATTATCATAGTTGCTATGCAGTCAGGTTCAAAATGCAATCATGTTTCTGAACAAAAAACCTGGTGATAGAGCATTATATTATAATGAGAGATTTTAATATCCAGGGCTAGGCTGTCTTACATTTAAATTCTTATTGACCAGGCAGCACAAATCCCCTGGGTTGTCAGCATTTCGAATGTCCACATCATGGGGAGACACAAAGATCTTCTCATCATGTAAATCAAAGAATTCCACCTGGCTCAGGCCCACGTTTCCTGGATTTCCCCAGTTGGAAAGCAGTTCCATAGTCACATAAATGGCATCATGCACTTCCACGCTGGATGCAACCTGGACCAAAATGAAATATGGTAAAAACCTTAAGTGACAAAACAGTAAAGTGTGGAACAGAACAAACACTGCTAAGATTGCAACACTGATGGGTCAGAAGGAGAAAGATTGCAAAGTCAAGGCTATCTGGATGGCATTCAGTTCATTCTGGGTTCCACCAATTCTGCCACACACCAACTTTCTCAAAAAGCCCAAAGAGAAAACAGCTCCCTGTTCCTTGTCTGATTCCTTTGCCATTCTGATGAAGTGATAAACTCTGCCATAGGTTTATTAGTTGACATGGGGCAGAATCAGTGGAATACACATCATTCACTGTACTTTTATTTTAGTAATTCTGGGAAGCATCAATTATGGTGCAAATACACACAAACCTTCTCTCTCAACATGGAATCTGCTTCAGCTTTGTCATCAGCCAGGGATCTGTCATTGTCACAGGCAGAATGGCTCTCATGCTCCAGAAAGACTTTCAGAAGTTTCTTCTTTTGTCTGAAACAACATATTCTTTTATGTGCTACTTCCTCATAATCCCTGCATTTTTAAGAAACAGTTTAGTTGGTGTGAAAAGATGATAAGATGAATTCACACACCCCACAGAAAAACTCATGTAGGTTCACACTGAATGAGAACTGCTGCAGCATCCCATCTTAAAAACACAGGGTTTGGTTAAAAAACTGGGCTCCAGTTCAGAGCTGGTTCTGAGAAAGCAATGCCCAGGTTATATAAATACAATAAAGGAAGATGTTGGCAGATCCCTGCTCTGCAGAGACTGGCCCAAGGCTGGATTCCCTGATTTGCTACTACTTGCTACTGCTGAGGGATTTGAAGATTACCAGGTGTAGTGGCATTCTGAAAAATCTCTCTTCAGAAAAAAGGAAGTTAGCCTAAAGCAAATATATATACCTGCTTCCAAAAGGACAGATTCTCTCAGCTTTTGTCACTGCACTCCTTGTCTGGCTTTTTTCTGGAGGTTCAGTCATTGAGGAAACAAGAGATGAAACAGAAGATTTCTTCTAAGGAAGAAAAAGATGAACATGTTTCATTCAGATTGTTCTCCACATACCAATGAGCATCAGTCTGCATCTCTGGAATAAATAAGAGTTTGGGCCCAGCTCATCTGTAACTCTGTACTGAGTTAAAGCACATTTAACAGAATTGGTCTTGATTTGCAATGAAAGAGCTGAGCTTGGAGCTTGATCTTCTACATGGAAGAAAAGTAACATAAAAGCATATTCTGAGGACTTTCACATACTTACATATATATATATATAATATAAATGTAAAAAATTCTCATTCTGTACATTTGGTGAGAATCAGGGTTGGCCAAACTTTTGGCATGGGTCTACTGACTTTCTCCTTCTCCAAAAATGGATCATAAACACTTTTAAATCCCAAAACCCCTTAGTTTTATTAGAATAAAAAAATGATTTCTTTTTTTAAATACAGAACTATCAGTGACTACCTAAAAGAACATAGAGGAAAATTGCTAAATTTCTTACAATGCTCTTTCTCTGCCTGTACTGCACATTTTTGCTAGTTTTTATTGATTTTCTTGTTTTTAAGATGAGTTTTTAATTGTTTTTAAACACGGTTGCTGGAGATAAGAGATGTACACACAGAAAACCCATACCAGCTTCTCCTCAGTAAGATCTAGCAGTGTACATGACACTGTACTAACAGGGAAGAGTGCCCACATTAATGAGTCCTGCAGGAATGCAGGATTTATTGGTACGGAAATCACACATTATCTTGTTTAAGAAGCTTCCAGGATGAAAATGGCTCAACTGGGCCTGCAGCTGTGCACTTGACTGCATAGACACATCATACTGCTGGTCTATCAGTTGCTCAGTGATCCCTGTAATCAAGAGAGAGCTGTGGGATGCTATCCTGAGGAAGCAGATTAAAGAAAACAACCCTATGGAAGAATAATACAAATTCAATTACACTTAAGAGGCATCACCATCCATTCACACACAATGTATAAGAGATTGTAATTCATGGGGGGTTTGCTACTCGATCAAACAGCTCTCTCTGGTATTTTCCACACCTTTTCAGGGCCTGTGGAGCTTTGTAGGTCTCTCTGCAAGGCTTCATTCTCAGTTTTCATGGCTTGAACCACAGCTGAAACCGAGAGATCAGGATCCTTCTCACACACGTTCTTCCGAGTTGCTGACAGTGACCTCTCTGGTCGACTTAAGGGTCCTGCCACCAAGAGAGGGAAGAAACATTTATCTGTCTGGACATACAGGTATGGAACATCACAGCAGCATCCACTTGAAACATCCAGTTCAGTCACTGACACAGGGCTTTGCAGTAACCATCCCACGTGAGGCTGAATTCCTCCACTTTGCTTTTATGTTGAGATTCACATCCAGTTTAGACAACAGTTAAAACAGCATCGTAACAAGAGGAAAACTGACAAATGAGAAACATTATTTTTATGGTTTTGGATTGCTTTGTTCTGGTATTTAGTGGAACTGCCTTGTGACAGTCCACTGAAAGAGAAGTATATATAATTTAAGCACAGCAGGATTTTGCAGTGTTACTGGGGTGTTCAGCTATTTTGGAGGAATCCCCAGAGTCTTCCAGCAAAACAAGGGGAGCCAGGACTTGCTACTTGCAAGGTAGAATAAGTCACCTTATCATTTAAGTAGTCATCACAATGCCCATACACATCCCAATCTTCCCAAACTTCAAGGAGAAACAGAAACATCACAGCCTATAAACAGGTTTAAAAGAAAGGAAATAAAATTTAACAACAGATGATCTGAGATTGGACTAAGAGAGAAGCACAGTGGTTATATTCAAAAGAGAAGCACAGTGGTTATAGCTGAAGACTTTAAAAGTCAAGGGAAGAAAAGAGACTGAAGTTGTAAAGACATTTAGATTGAGTGGAAATATTGAAGAACAGATTGATATTTCAGAGAGCTCACAATGCTGCAGGGAGGTTTACTAAGCAGGAGAGTACAGTGCAGTGGATTCAAGTAAGATGAAGTCTACCCTGAAAGACAAGAAATCAAAACTGAGCTGAGATTTGCATGCATTCACACTCCTTACACATTCACACATGAAACCTTTCAACGAGCATTAATCCATCTTTGCAAAAATAGGGACAGGATAAAGTCCTGTTTACTTTTCTGTACTATATCATCCCCCTGAAATGAAATTAGAGCTTTAATGTGATAGTTGGGCAGAAACAGTTCCAACAAGCACTATTATAACCTGAGGAAATGCTGCACACATCTTTGGGAAGCAGTCAAAGCAAGCATCTGCTCAGACAGATGGTGGGTGAGGGTCTCAGAAGCTACAAAGGGGATTTATTCTGAAGCCAAAAAGAATTAGCTTCTTTTCCTCCATTTGGTTTTCTGCCAATTAAGAAACTAATATCTGGACTTCTCAAAACCATTAGCCTTATTGCTTTCTTGGGGCACGAGTGGGTTTTGCTCTTTTGAAAAGAGCATCTGAACCACAAAGTAAGGCATGTCTGAAAACTTCATCTCAGACCTTTCAAAACTCATCAGACTTGTTTAGGATTGCACTGAAATACAGCTGCAGTCATGATTTCAACCCTAGTTTTGGGGTTTGGTGTGTGTTGTTGGGTTTTTTCCCTAGGTAAAGACCACATTTTAGCAGCAGATTTTTAGGATAAGCAGCAGTGCCTGCAAAATGTTGTTCTTCAGTCCAGGAAAAATATTTTCCAGAATGGTCCTAGATACTGGCATATCTACTCAGCATTGAAGACTGATCTCCAGTGTTCAAGGTGTAATTCCAGTACAGTCCCAAGCAGCAACAGAGCTGTTTTGTTGTGCTGTGGAAAGTTATGCCTTTATTCTTGTGGAAAAAACATGCCATTTTTATTGCTATAAACACATCATGTTAAGATCTTCCACCAAAGCATCAATTGCTGATCTAAAGAAGACACACTTCCATTAATACCATAGGGAATAGATCTCCATGAGGAAAGTGGAAAACACAGACCAAGTGCAAGGACTGAAAGGCAGAGGCAAAAAGTCTTACACTGCGGAAACAAAAAGAGAAGGAAGATAGTAAAGATACAGAAGACCAAAGTATGCAGGCGCTGGATCTTCTCACAGTTTTACTGAAGTGAAAACACTCGAGTTGTTAAAAACAACTAAAAAAAGGCAGGAGAGGGACAGCTAAAAAAAAATCACATAATGACAGATACGTGCTGAAATTGCATGTGAGCCAGAGGCAGAAAAAGCATGAAAACTCTCCTTATTGACATCATATATTCTCATTTCTTACTAGAACAAATTTTTTCGTGTCTTTCCTGGTGCAAGAACTCAGCAGAGAGCGGCCGAGTGCCTTTGTTTTTCACCATGACTGGTCTGACAGGAATGTACAATTCAGCACTGTCCTTTCTTTTGGCAGAGAGAACTCGCACTGGCTTCACTTCTGCAACATCAAAAGGCAACAGAAATAATCAACTTTGAAGTTACTTAGGAGCAGCCATCCTGGGAAAAAATTATTGGATCCTAACTGCTAAGGTTTTGCTGCTTTAATTATGTTGGCACAGTTAAAATGATAATCTCCCTCCCTCTCATTGATATTCTTCTATTGATACAGAAGCACATAAGCATGGCTTGCACTTAGTGAAACAAAATAAAAATATTATTCTAGTGTACCAATAGATCTCATCTCTACCAGGTATTTACCTGCATTACTGTCAAGAAAAGCCAAAATAAAAATGAACTCCTGAGTCACTTGTTAACACATTACACTAAAATAAATTCTTAAAACACTGACTAAATCTTGTCTTATTTAGAGGGTTGCCTAGTGTAGTTCATCTAAGTACTTCTTCCCTTTTTTATTTGAGAATTATTAATGCCTCCATTGTTTACAGGTTTGAAACCTTTCTCTAGACAAAAAATCATGTACTCTCCCAAAGATCTTGTTCTCCCTGCAGCTCCATCCTTTGTTCCTATCTCTTCCTCTGCCCCCTCCCCATTCACACTCCACTCACATCAATGATAATGAGAGGAACAATCCTCTGCTCAATTTATTCAAAGATCGTTCCTCTTAGTTCATGCAATTAATTATGAATAAGGAAAAGAAAGAATAAACAAAACCAACAACCAAAACCAATTACTGAACCTGAAATGAGTGGGAGGGAATTTTGAGAAACAGTGAATGTAAGTCTAGGTCTGGTTTCTGCCTGAACTCCTCACCTTTGACAAGCTAAATACCTTAGAGACCCAGTGACTGGTTGTGGGTTTGGACATTGAGGTCTCCAAAGGACACAAAAAGTAGTGGCTTATATCATTTACTGAGGATAAATAGCACACACAATAACAAGAAATATCCAGCACTCAGGATGTGAAATAAAGTTGAGAAGGTTGGCTGCCTGAATTACTGCAAAAACAGTTCAAAAACCTATTAAGAACACAGTAATTTCTTGAGAAATCCCACAGACAATCTGAGACAATATTTGTTCAAGTGTCTAGACCTGGTGATGCAGGGCATTAACTAGGGTTACATCCTCGTGTTTGAAAAAAAATTCTTAATAAAGTAGCAAGAAGATGCAAATCTTCCAAATCAGCAGATTAAAATGAGAGTATGGAGTAACCCCCAATGATTAACCAGCCATTCCCTTAAAAGCACTGCTCTCAAAGAATCATTATTGCAGTACTGTAGCAGGGTAGAGCACACAGAGACTCACTGCTCTGATCCTGGTTGGACTCCAGCACAGTGAGGGCACCACAATCAAGGCCAGAGCACCTCCCAACATCCTGATGCTCAGAAACCTCTTTCTGCAGTGACCTACTGCCATGGAAATGAAGGTCTTCAAAGCTTGAAATTTCTTCCTCAGTGGGAGATGGCTCTGAAAATACATCCTCTTCAACTGAGTCAGAGTCATCACTAAGAGAGTCTTCCTCCATCCCTTCCTCTTCTACACTGTGTGGCAAGCTGCTCCTCAATTCCTGGTGCAATAAGAACAGATCTGTCAGAAAAGCTCAAATGTGTATTTTAAAATAAACCAGTGTGGCTGCCTCTTCCTACCCAGGAGAAAAAAAAATGTCCTCATGAACTCAAAGCCACGATGCAGCTAAAAATATTCATATTCCTAGGTTGTGTCTTCACTCCTTTGATAAGGTTTATAAAGAAAACTCATCCTACAACTCCTTTGTCCCTCCTCATCAGTATCCTTGCAGGAATATTCTGTAGGCCAAGGAGTTTTTATGTGCAAAACCAATTTTTTAGGAGTAAGTTACAAACAGGAGGTGAGTAATGGAGGGGGCAAGGGCATATATTTGTCCAGTCTCTTTCTATTTGAAGAGTAGCTGCAATCCAGAATTTCCAAATGCCTTGACAAGACTGCCAATATCATGTAATATCAAATTCTTTATAAGCACTTGGCTAGATGATAACAGTCCTGCCTTCTACACATCTGTACTTCAAAAACCAGTGGAAAAGAGTTGTGGTCTAATGGGTTAAGCTCCCAGTTTGCACAGATTTTTTTGAAGTGGACACACTGTAACAGGATTTTATGCAAAAACTAATCTATTTTGAAACTTGATGTGGAAAAAATTGCCCTGCCTCTCTCATTATATCCCACAAACAGCACAGATGATGCTGGAGAGTTGTGTGCTTTTATGAAAGCAAAAGGAAAAGACCTTGCATCTCTTAAATGCTTTTTTCCCCCCTGTTTTGTTGATATTAGAGTTTTGAGATAAATATAGGTAAGCAAACTACATAAAATGAAAACCTGAAGCCACTTCAGGTACAAATGAACTGTGACAGTGTATGTTCAGTTTGCAATGAAAGTTTTGAGCTGCTACAGATTACACTTGTTAGGAAATCCATGTTGACAGATGCATATTACAAAGAGTAGGCAAAGTTAGGTTCAAAAGAGGGTTTATAAGCAACCTGAGCCTTGATATGGAGCATGTCTTTATGACAGTCTAGACTAATATTTCTAGGTATTTGACAGGAAATGGTACAGGCTTTCTTTTAGTTTGAAACCTCATGCATCTGCATTGTACCAAGACATTCAAGAAAACACATTATAGCTTCAGGAAAATCAAAAAGTATTTCCATCTGGAATAAAAAGAAAAGTGGGGGGTTTTGTTTAAAATTATTCAAGATTATAAATATCCATCACTGTAAACAAGTTACCAGTTTGTAGAGCAAAAAATAATCATAAACTCAAGAGCAATATAGGAAAGAGAGACAGGTTCCAACTAGGAAAATATGCTTGGGAATTTTGTCTGATGTCAGTGATAAGATCTGCAGACAGTTTCACAGATAGATGCTACTTCACTACCCACAACAGCTTTACTGGTGTCATTAATTGGTTAAGCAGAAAAACATCCATAAATTTTTGTTCACTTATTCATCTTTTTTAAGGACAGGACATTCATGAGGTGTGCTAGAACAAACTGCAATTAGCAATCAAAGAGAAGGCTGCACAGTCCATACAAAAACAACCCTTGATGGAAAGCGACTGTATTGATTTGAATATTTTTAAAACTTTAGTCTGATTTTTGTTAGATAAAACAATTATACGCAACAATTTTAGCATGATTACTCAAAAACTAACCTAAACCCAGAAAAAGTTGTTGTTTCAGCCTTCTCTAACTTGACAGCCAAGAGTGATGCTCATGTGGACAGCCATGAAGTGAAAAGAGGCTCCTTGCAGGAACAGCTTGATTCAATCCAACAGGGACAATATTCTACCTCTTTAAAACAGGACTTAATGCTTTGCAGTGCTGCTGACTGAGGCCAGATTTTCAAAAGAAGCTTTACTTTTCATTTTTTCCTTCTTTATGTCACATCTCAACAATGCAGAATCACCCAATGAAGGAACCACTATATTCTGGGTTTGCACACCAGCCAAGACTGACCCCTGGGCCCTTTCACATTTCAAATGACACTACCATGAAAAATAGAATAGAATAGAAGGCAACTGCCAATTGTACCTGGGAGTAATGGAGAGGATCATCACCATTTGTCTCCAAGGTCAAGCTTTCATAAGGTTCAAAATCCTCAGAGTACTGAAGAGATGGTTTAATGTAGAGTTTACCCCCTTTTTCTGTTTTAATTGCCACAGTTTTCTGTTAAAAGAAGCATTCAAAGAAACCAAATGTCTTTGGTGCTAGAATTATCATCACATTTTACATAACAATGTCTACATCAAGCACTGCTTTTCCCCTTTGTTCCAGGGAAGGTTTCTGTCCTCCCTGAGCTCACCTTTGGGCCTCTAAATTATGGTTTAACCACCCAGGTTAAACTCCTGACCTGCTGCTGCTGTCCCAGTGTCTCCTAAGTGAACAATGGCCAGAGGACAGTCTCGTTAAAGGCAACGTGACACAGAAGCCTGTGTAGTGATATTAAACCTCATTATCTGCTGTTCACACACTCCTCTACAATTCTGTAAGTGCCAGGGGCAGAGATGTCCCAGAGGGAATATCCTAAGGCAACCTGGCTTTTGACAGTCTGAGTTCTTTCAGCAAGTCTATCCTCCCTCCTCAGAACACACCTTAGCACAGCCCAAGTTTGGCAGTTTTGGACATGAATTGCTGGGTCCTCCAGCTATCCAAAAAACCCACAGGGAAAATCACTGGGAAAGTAAACTGCTGAATAGCACAACCTCCATCTTACTCAGTGGTTGCATATTTCCTTAGCTAAATAATTCCAGTTCATTAGGATAACTGCTATCTTCCCATCCAACTGGATAAAAGACTTAAGGTATCATCCTAAACTAGTCCCAGGTAGTGGCCAGTTTTCAGTATAGTTGCCTACATTTAGCTCACTTTCCAATCCAGTCAGAGGATGTGCCTCCTGGAATGACACAGGTAATGACTTGCTACACATGTGGCAAATTTAGCAAACAAGTCCTGACAGGCCAGTGTGTAAGCAGTGATCTACTGGGAGTAATAGCAGCTGAGAAAATTAATTAAAGTCAACTTTGAAGCAGTAAGGGTGGTAAATAAAGTAATGCAGCCTAAAAGCTCGAATGTGCAATATTTGCTGGAAGAAAAGCAAACCTGCATGGCATGAACACTTGATCCACAGTGACACAGGCCCTGATCCCCAGCCACTGGACAGCCAGGCCAACTGCTAATCAAGTGGAGTAATTATCTGGGTGACATGTCTCCCTTGTTCAGAATTCCCATTTGTTCTGTTAATTAAGCCACACTCCTTGACAGGCTAACTCAAATCCTTCTTTAGGCCAAAAGAAAATACGACCATTGATGCTTCTCCACTGAACCAACAACTATGTAACTAATGGCTCCAAATTTCTTATATATAGGATATTTTTTCATCTCTGTGCATTTTCCTCTCTTATGATCTACAGGAATTTGTCACAAATTACAACTCAAGCTATGCAAATTACACTTTTGTGTCTCTCAACCCTATTGCAGTGTGGAGAACACCAGTGACAGGCAGGGATGTCTCTCAAAAATGTGTTTCTCCATCCTTTGCACTGGATAAATTCTCTAGGTTTCCATCAGAGATGTCCAGCAACAGCTGTTCTGCTGGAGGACACATTGAGTCAATCATGTCCAAGCCACAAAAGCTTCTGTGACAGATGTCACTGAAACCAGACCCTTTCAGTGAGATTTGCCTCTTCAGGCTTCAAAGTAGACACAAAACTGGCCACAGAATTATTTCACATTGTCACTCAGCACCCCACCAAGCCAAGACTCAGATTCTATGGGACTCCCACCTATCTACAAGTTGCATTGATTTCTCCTGAAATTATTTACAACCTAAGGATGAGTTCAAACACCCCTTCTTTCCAACTGCTTCTTACCTGGAGCCAATTCCTGCGTTGGATCTTGGTGGGTGCAGTCTGTGTGCTGTGTTCTGGCAACTCCCTCTCCCCTAGCTGGGCTGCTTTTTCAGTACACAAATACAAGGATTAGAAAACAGAAATACAATACGTGACAATATACACCTTAGTTCACATTTTGGTTTGGGGTTTATGTTGGGGGTTTTTCCAGATGAGGACAGAGGAGCAAGTGTTTGAGATGTGAATGGTATCAGCAACAGAGACATCATTCCATTTCAGATCCTGGTCAGTTGTATATTGGGAGTAGGAGCTTGGAATCTCTTCAGGGACAATCATCACCCTGTGTATTCAAGAGAACAAACTCTTTAAAGATACATCAGCTTAACAGTAGGTGAAGGATCACTTTTTCTGTCTAGAAAGTCTAGAAATATATTGTAGAACAGGGCTGCACATCATTCTAACCCCCAGCTGGGTACACAATAAGCTGTCTTAGGAAGACAACTGAGCCCAGAACCCCTACTACCAAAGGCAGGCTCTGACAGACAGGGTTCTGGTGAACAACAGGTGATATGCTGGGTTTACAAAGGAACTGTGTGCATTTACTCTCAAATTCAAGCAACATGAGATACTGGCAGATTAAACAGAATGTATAAGTTATTTAACACACTGTGCAGAGAAGAATTCTTCATGTACAAGCCATAAATGAAGGACAAACAACAATTAGCCTTCATTTCTAAGGCAAGGAAGAGTTGGTGCTGGAACTTCTGCAAAAAATCTCTGTATGGTCAAGGAAAACTAAGGGTTCCTATGCTGGACATGCCCCCAGCTTACAGTGGAACAGTGCTTTGATTGAGACAAAGAGACAAACATCTTGCAGGTCACATCAGCACCCCCAATGGAATAAGGGCATCACCAACACTCTCAGTAGCATCCTAAATAAAGGCATCTCATTTCCTGTGTCCAAGACAGATTTACAGCTTCCATTTCTTCTCAGTGGAGAAAAACAGTTGATGCAAAACCTTTTTTCTTTCAGCCATAATTTTAATGGTCACCCTAAGCCAGCAGCAACTGGCACTACCAATAAAAGAACCAATTGTCCTACAAAGGTCATAGAATCACAGAAAGATTTAGTTTGGAAGGAACCTCTAGGGTCACCTAGTCCAGCTTTCCATTCAGAGGAGGGCTTACTTCAAAATTAGATCAGGTTGCTCATTACAGCTCTCAATAACACACTTGCTTTTTGGGTTGGACAACAGAGAATTGATGCGGGCAAGTTTTGACTGCAAAAAAACAAAAAAGATTCATTTTAATTGCAGCCACTTGTGCAATCTGGTTCACCAGGAGATTGCACAAATGCTGGTACAAGCAGATAGGAGGAAACAGAAACGGGGTAGGACCATTCCTGGGGGAACAGTGTATGCTTATGTCAATTTGCACTGATCATAAATAACATTACAGAGCAAGAACAGGATGTTGTTCTATTGCTTCAGTGCAAGGTATTTGTCTCATAGGCCCAAAACAGGACTAAGAAAGAGGGGGAAAGGAAGTAGAGCTCCTGCTACTCCATTAAGCTATTCCTAAGTACCTCCAGAAATACTCTGCAGTTATTAATTAGCATCAGTGCTGATTGCTTCAGGGCTCTTCTGCCACTGAGTGAATTGCCCTGAGGTTACAATGCTAAAAGGGTGGTCAGACTCAGCCACTGCTTTTGGAAGCATCTTTCACTCCCTAAGCAATCCATCTCTTCCAAGCAACTGCCCAGAAGTCACTCATGTATCCTACATATGTAAGTAGGAAAAGGGGACAGGGTAGGACTTGTGCTACCACTGCTGAGTATTTGGTTCTCAGGATTGTTTGAGTATTTGGAGAAACTACTGATGAGACAATGCAATGACAGGACATGGGAGAATGGCTTCAAACTGAGAGTAGGGTTACATCAGGTATTAGGAAAAAATTCTTGGCTGTGAGGGTGGTGAGGCCCTGGCACAGGCTGCCCAGAGAAGCTGTGGCTGCCCCACCCCTGGAAGTGTCCAAGGCCCGGTTGGATGAGTCTTGGAGCAACCTGGGATAGTGGAAGGTGTCCCTGCCCACGGCAGGAGGTGGAATGGGATGGGCTTTAAGGTCCCTTTCAACCCCAAACCATTCTGTGATTCTATGATTCTTAGTGATGGATTCATGTGACCAGGTCTCTATAAACCAGGAAAAACAGTAATTCAAACCCCAGGCAGAGGCTGATGGAGCTGAGCAAGTCATCTGTGCAACAAACATTACTTTAGAACAAAAACATCCTTCTTAGGGTGGGATGGAATCTGAATACCAACCACCACCTGCTCTGGCACATGGAATAGGTATCATTGGTATCATTCCCTTGGAGACTTGAGCTGACAGTGCCTATTCCAGGAGGCAAGAACTCAGCAGTACATCACCAAAATATTAGTCATAATCAAAGGAGACCCCTTGCTACCCTTAAACCACAACTTTGTGACCACACAGGAATTCATTGGAAGTACAAACATAGTTGTGAAACTGTGTGTGGGTTATAGACCCAAAGAAATGACAGGACACCTAGAGTCCAGCTTCACTACAAGCCCATCATTTACTTTAATTCATTTACCAATACTAAGCATAAAAGTTTATCAATCACTATTATCATTATTTACTCCAAGGGAACACAGACAAAGAAAATAGTCTTGACAAGTAGATTTATGTTGACACTTTTAGGAACCAGAAAGAGGGATTTGTGCCTGTTCTGGATTATTAAGTATCACATATTCCTAATTTTTCAGTGAAGACTAATCCTATAGATGGATGCTTTAGAAGAAATGAATGATGCAATAACTCTCATGAGAGACAGAAAGGGAAGAAAACTCAGTGCTGCATCTCAGTTAGGAATCATTTCTGTAAGTAAAATCACATTCAATCATTGAGAAAAATGCCTAGAAATGAAAGAGGCCACAAAATTGCTAAAGCAGAATTCCCAGGCAAGAAGCTTATATAGGTCACAATAATTCCCCCTCTGGACTCCAGTGGCAAAATGAAATGGAAGAAAAACGACAGGATGATGATTCAGTTGACATCTTCCATTGCAGCTTCATGTGTTTAAAACATCAGCACTGGAAGAAACAGCACTGAGTTGTCTTCTGCAGAGATAATGCCACAATCTCTAAGTTGATGGAGCTGAGGAAAGGAACAGAGACTGCAACTGAAGTCTTTAAAGGTCCCTAAGACAAGTATTCTACCTTAACTGAATCAAACAGCATCAAGTGACCATAAAAATAATGAACTTTGGATCAGCTCAGAGATAACAACTGCACAGCAGAACTCTGAGAGGAAATTTGACTGAGTTCGATTGCAGCTGCTGCCACAATATCCCTGCACAAGTTCTGGATCAAAAAGCCAAAGGTGTTGCTTTGCTCCCTCAAAGTGTATTATCCCAGAGTGACAAGGCACAAAATTTCCTTCATTTTCCAATATCCAAGAGCATGAACCTTTTTCCATCACTACACACGAGGTTTCACAGCTAAGCTGAACACACTTAAACTTGAATACAAGTAGTATGTGCCCAGTGTGGCAGGAAAACAAAATAAAAGACAAATTAAGTTAGAGTCATGGTTATTGAAGGAAAAGTTAGTTTCCAGTATTGTTGAGACTAATAAACTTTCAATCATAATAAATTATCAAATTAAGTAACTTTTTTAACTCCTTGTCTTCACTTTTAGGTGAAAATAAAGCTTAAGCAGACCATCTACACAGCAACAGATTAAAAACACCCTCTGGGACAGGTTGTAGTAAGGTAAATATAACTGACTAAGCCTGGTAAACTGCTTTACACAAGGATTTAGTAAAATCAACTTTCTTTTCATTATGCTAAATAGATTAGAAGGCCAGTAAGCTCATACTTTATACCTTCATGCATGCAAAATTATTCCTGTCACTACACTGCTCTCAATGACAGACAGACTTAAATTAGAAACAAAATACCCATTTTTAGATAAAGTCAACTAATCACTGGGAGAAAATGGTAGATTTTCTTTACTTCAAATATTTAAATAAAGATTAGCTGCCTTTTTAAGACAACTATTATAGCTTAAGTATCATTTATGAGCTTAATGCAGCTATTACAGGTCATAATTTGATTACAGTCTATGTCATCAAATGTCATTTGTCCTCAGGACACCAGACTTAAGATAACATTGAAGTCCATCAGATTTTAAATCCTATTAATGGTGTTATGTCTCAGACAAAGATACACCATTATTTTACACTGACAATTTCTATACACTTCTAATCTTCTAGTTTTAGTTAGAGCTGTTTAACAAATGAAGAGGCGGGGAAGTTAAACCTTGGAATTAGTCAGGGATCCACTGAAAAACTGCCAGGGTGTTGCTGAGACTGTTCCTCACACACAACCAGCTTAAGCACTCGGATGAAAGAGTCCCATGGAATTTCATTCCAAGCTCAAATGGTGCTGCCTCTTTATCACAGCCAGGCCAGTGAGTTCATCAACTGAATTACAGCTCCAGTGAGTGCAGTTTTCAAACAGTTCTACCTGCACTCTCTGCCAGGCTCCCACGGAACTCACCATTTGTCCTGCAGGCCTTTGTCTCGTTCTTAAGGCAGCCGTGGGAGTTGGTTTTTCGGCGGTGGCTTCTCAGCTCTGAATTAGCTCCATTCACATAGAGAGAAAAGCCTTGTTCCAGCTGCTCCAGCCTGATCTGCACAGGATCTTTTCTCTTTAACCGTTCCAGTAACCTGGAGCAGAAAGGACAATAATTCGTCCTTACGCGGTGCACGTACAGATGGTCAGATCAGCAATAAATACAACAACACACCACCTCACAGAGGTGAAAAATATGTTCACAGTTCAAACAACACTTTCAAGAACAGAGCTTCCAGGATCTGCTCCTGTTCTGTAACACTGTGACAAAATGAAGTTTGACCAAGCCTCTCCCTTCTGACATTTTTTCCACGCTGTTTCTCATTTCACATTGTTTTTTTCCAATTGGTATTTGGCATATTTAACCTTTCCTCTTAAGAATTTTTCAGAGTTTTACTTAGAATTTCCAAAAAGCTTGAAAAAAATGGTTGAAGTCTTTTTCAAGAAAAAAAAAGAAAAATATTGTTTGTTTTTTGAAACTTGAGGTAAAAAGCCCCCAGTCAACAGTGCAGTTAGAGACACCAGAAAACTGAAGGCTGGGTAAAATAATATTTAAAAAATGCCCTTCCCCTGGGCTCAATTTCAGTGAAACACCTACCCTCCCTCTTCCAAGTCTCATCTTCTCTCCTTTCACCATGGCTTATACCCAGTCCATCCTAGCTCCTTTGGTGAGGTGACTGCAGGCCAGGAGGTTGGGATCCTGTGGGTGACAATTTGCACCTGCCCTGCACAGCCCCCCATCCCCTGCAGCCACCACTCTCTTACACCCACCCCAGGCTTCTCTGACTGGTGAAGTTGTGGCAAAGTTGGGCTGTTTCTGTTAGTTTTGGATGCAGCAGGAGCCTGACCAGCTCCCACACAGGCAGCTCTGCAGCCCCACTATCCCAAACTGTCAGATGTGTTCAACACCAAATGCCCCCAGCATACCTGCAGTGCAAGGTGCAACACCTGCTTGTTGTCCTGTAATTCATAATCCAGAATTAGAGCTCTGATACTAAGGATGCAGGTTGTTTCAATCATTAAATAGATTGGTTTTATTCTCTTCAAAAACTGACTCGGGATACTATACTAAAAGAAACCCGTGCTCACAAAAATGGGATTTTTTTTTTTTTAGCATAACTGTGGCTTTCTAAGTTTTTTTTTGTCTTTTCACTGAACCAGTTCATTACAGAATTTGAGTAAAAATCTTGTGGCTTGTGGTAAAGGAGGGAATCCAATAAGAAAGTTTTGCAGGCCCTTCTGAATTAACTAAGAAGTTCATCTCTCCAGGGTACAATGACAGGAAAGTACATAAGAACAAACAGTAAAAGAAATGTTTGAAACTTGTCTGAAAGACACTGAAGTTTGCAAAAGCAACCTGGATGTCCTCATCTCCCACTTTTCTGTATTTCTGACAACATAAAAACCTTTCCTCATAACTATATCCTCACACATCATGAGCTGCCAGTTACCTCTAAATCTACAAGTTTTTGCTCTACAAACAAAAATCTTCCCTGTCAGCCAGCAAACTATTTTATTACTAAATGTATTTATACTTTAAATACTGAAGAAACATCATGGTCTCCTCTAGAAATAAGAACTTTGATGTGTTTAGCAAACAAAGAGAAGAAGAGAGAAACACCTGAATGCTTTGAAGCACAGCAAGTCAGACTGTGCACCACAACTGCTGGTATTTGATAGAATAGAACACATATTTCACACCCAATGGGGGTAACAAATGTGTGTCTTACCTGTTTCTCTGCTGAAGGGATATTAAGTATTCGTCATGTTTTTCATCAAAGTCAGTCACCATGTCTTAATATAAAGCTGAAATAAGAATATAATTGTCAGGCTGAATGATTTGTTATGGAGTACCACTGGTCTTGCACCCTCAATAGATGAGAATGTATAACCTGAAAAATGTTCCTCCTTCAACAAGGCATAAACCTGTCAGTGCAGCAAATAAAGCTCCTGAAGAACAGAGGAAACTGTAGTTGTTTTTACCTATTTTTCAGAACCCTTCACTTCACAAGCTCCTGAAGAACCTAAAAATACTAAGAGTGGAAGGCATATGCTATATAACGAGTTTATAACCCAAGACCTGATGAGCAAGTCAACCCTGGGGCACAGGCTGAAGCTTCCTCAGTGTCCAACTGTGGGGTGATCTCCCTGCACTGGTACTGCTCACGAGGTGAGTTAATTCTACAGCTTACTCGCTGCAGAGGCTGTGTACTTTCAAAGTGCCTAATTAAAGATTTTACTTCCCCTTTCAGGAAACACGACCCTTTCCAGCCATCCCCACCAAGCATCCCAGAGCCCTGCCGCGAGTTGAGCTGGGGCGTTCTCTCACGCACTCAGCAAGTTAAAATGTGACACCAACACATCTTATCCAAACAAAGGATCCCCGTACTTTGTCTTCTACCGACCGCGGGGTATCTGGGGCCGAGACCCCCCGACGGGCTCGGGACCGACCCCGCTGGGCTCTGCAGCGGAGGGGGAGCCGCAAGCAGAGCCCCGGGACCGACACGGACCCTGGATGGACACGGACCCTGGATGGACACCGATCCCCGGGCAGAGCCCCGGGACCCACACGGACCCTGGATGGACACGAACCCTGGATGGACACTGATCCCCGGGCAGAGCGCCTGGACCTACAAGGACCCTGGATGGACACGGACCCTGGATGGACACTGAACCCCGGGCAGAGCCCCGGGACCCACACGGACCCTGGATGGACACGAACCCTGGATGGACACTGATCCCCGGGCAGAGCGCCTGGACCTACAAGGACCCTGGATGGACACGGACCCTGGATGGACATTGATCCCCGGGCAGAGCCCCGGGACCGACACTGACCAGCCGGGGGTCTCCAGACGGACACGAACTCCCGGACGGACACGGGCACCGGGGCACAGCCTCGGAGCAAAGCCCCCGGAGGGACAAAGCCCCCGAACGGACACTGACCCCAGAGCAGAACCCTCGGACGGACACAGCCCCAGGATGGGCACTGGCCCCAGGCACAGCCCCCCGATGGACACTGACCCTGGACAGAGCCCCCGGACCGAGATGGACCAGCCGGGGCAGAGTCTTCCGAAGGACACGCACCCCTGGACAGACACGGACACCGGAGGAGAGCCACCGGACGGGCACGCCCCGGATGACACGACCCCCAGGCGAGCCCCGGACAGCACTTGACGCGAGGGCACAGCTCCCCGCACGGCGCGGCCCGGCCCGGCCCGGTCCGTCCCGCCGGGGCTCGGCCGCTCCTGTTGCTCGTTTCCCCGGTGACGGTCGGCGGCCGCCGGCCGTGCAGTCTGCGCGCCGGGCCGGAGCGGCGGCCGGGAGGGTTGTGGGCCATGGAGCGCGCTGTGGGCGCTGCTGGAGCGAGGTGGCCCTGGCGGGGCTGGACGGCAGTCAACCGGCCGGCTCTGGCACTTGCCTGGCCGCCCGCTCGCCGCCCTTCCCGCTGCGTGGAGGCCCGACAGCGCAGCATCTGCTCTGCGGCCGCGCTCAGCGCCCAGGCCCGACCTGCGCTTCTAGCCGCCTGCCGCGGCCGCGGCCGCCGCTCCCCCTGCAGACGGGTGAGTGGCACGGTGGGGGCGGCGAGCCCGAGCCGGGGGAACCCGGGCCTGGTGCCGGGCTGGCCTCCTCGCCACTGCCGCACAGCTCGGCTGGGTCGGGGACAGCAGGAAGGGCGGAGTGTGGCTCCGGAGCTGATTTTAGATATTAGAGAAAATCCGTCACTGTTACGGTGGTCAGGCACTGGAATGGGTTGCCCTGGAGGTGCTGGAGGCACCGCCCCTGGAGGTGTTTGAGAGGAGTGTGGGTCTGGCGCTGTGTGATGTGATTTAGTGGTTTAAGGCTTACCGTAGGTGGTTGGGACTGGATGATCTTAAGGTTCTCTTCCAGCCTTGGTGGTTCTGTGACCTCTTTGTGAGTCCTGACCAGATTTCCATTCAAATATCTGCTTGCCACTTACAGCCAGAATTTACATGTCCCCGTTCATCAGGGTGGATGTACCTGTTGTTTTCCTTCTCTATGAACTGTGTGTTTCTCTTATTCCCACCACTTCAGTATCCTTGAGTTTTTGAAGATTGAATAGTGTATCCCCCTCCTTCTGCCTCCTGCACGCTGGGGTTGGGTTGTACTTGAGGAGCACAGCGCTGCTCTTTGTGTTTTTCCAGTTTTGATATCTCAAAAGAGCTTCATTTTTCCAAGGTGCTCCATAGGGTTATCAGCATTGTTTGTGACAATGTTTCAGTTATCAGCATTGCTTGTGACAATCTTTCATTTCTCCTTGCTTGGTTAAGTGCTAGCTCTCTGCTTTTATTCCAGATATGAAGAAATAGACCTTGAAACAGGAATACTGGAAACCAAAAGGGATCCTGTTGCTTCAGATGATATTTATCCTGTCCACATGATTTTGGATAACAAAGATGGCATACAAGGTTCCTGCCAGTATTTTAAAGAGAGAGTAGATATCACTGATCAGATAAGGAGGAAGGATTTGCAGCCTTGTTATACTTACAAAGAAGCTGTTGAAAAGTGAGTGAAATCCTTATACCTGGCATTAAAATACCTTTAAGGGATTTTTTTTAAGTCCTTGCCCAGTTTGTACAGATTATATCAAGAATGGTGTTTGTGGGGAGAAAGGGATTGACCTCTCTGTTTTTATGGAACTAATAACAATATATTACTCTTCCTTCTGTTTCTCAGATGGGGAGAGAAACTAGTCATTGTTGCTTCCCAAGACCAGCGTTACAGAGCTTTAATAGGCTGGGAGGGGGACCCTGACTTAAAACTCCCTGACTTCTCCTACTGTATCCTGGAGCGTTTGGGCCGTGCTCGATGGCAGGGAGAGCTCCAGAGGGACCTTCACAGTGGGGCTTTCAAGTAAGTTTGCATTTTTGTCCGTGAATTAAGTCAAAGCTAACAAGTTGCCACTGGTTATTTTTGACTATTCCTGTGTATTGATTTGAAATCCTGTGTGTACTGGTAGTGTTTCATCCTTACTACCAGGAGTACTTGGTTCTTGGAGCCTGTATTGCTGGAACTATGCTGGTCTCACCCTTGAGTTCATTATACTTCCAGAAATTGTCTGTTAGGTCAATACACAAGTTTCTGATTTATGGAAGTTCTTGCTTTCTCTGAATAACTTTTTCTTCAAATTTAGGATGGAACAATGATTTTCATTTCCTTTTCTAAGCTGCTGAGAAAGCATCTTATCCTGCCCAAGTCCTGGAGAGATTCTTGGATGCCCATATTTTGTCCCCAGCATTTCCCTGTGTGACATATTTGTCCAAATGAGTGGGAGCCTGAGTTACCAGCCTCCAAACCAGGCCATGTATTTTGTTGATGAAGGGAGTGTTACACAGCCTCTTAGAGAACTTCTGAAGTTCTGCAGAATATTAGCATTGCTGTAAGGATTCCCTGCTTTTAGGACATAAGTGGGTTGTAGCTTGCAAACCACCTGGCACTGTTTTGTACCACTTAGGAAACTCTTTTATGTAATTTGTATGATGGAGGTAGAGGGTTAATCTTTTGTGGATGATTTTCTGTCAGTTTGGTGGCCCAGGTCAGCTCAGCAAGGAGTGAGATGAATGTCAGAGGTATTACAAGGAGGATAGTGATTGTGGTGTAGCCAGGAGGTAAAAGACAGGATGGAGAAAGGGGGCATGGGGATACAATACTGATTCAACTCTCTCATCAAACCATGTCATGACACTCTGTGCCTAGACTCTGGGTTAAAATCAGAGGTATTTCTCTCTATTTATTGGATTAACTATGAAAATAAATTTCACAGGTTTTCTTAATTTTGACACTGCCTAATTTTGAGTTTGTCACTTTGAAAATTTTGAGTTTGTCACTATCGCTAAGACCATAGAAATTTAGGTAAAGTGTTCTGGGGTACTGGATAATTAAAATTATTTGCAGAAGTTTCTATGCCTATATCTTACCATCTTTGTCTTGCCATCTTTTTTTTTAGAGTGGATGCTGGAAAACTTCATTATCACCGAAGAGTATTGGACAGAAATGGTCTCATAACAATGCAATCCCACGTCATACGTCTGCCAAGTGGAGCACAGCAGCACTCAATTCTTCTGCTTCTGACTCGCTTTCATGCTGACAGGTATGTTTTAAAGGTCTGCTGGGCAGACTGTGACCTTTTACTATGATGAGAGATTGCTCTGTTTTCACAGAACCATCAAAGTTTCCTGATGTTGACTCTCTTCAATTCCTTTAACTCCTCTTCCGAATGCCAGACAGTTCAGTAGAATATTCCAGTGCCTGTCACCTGCCTACATAAACCTAACTTTTCTTATTGTAGCACTGATTATTCTGTTAATTTTGAGTGTTTTCACTTCCAACACGTTTCTAATAGATTTTTTTGTTTTGTTTTCTTATCTTGTTTATAATTAGAACTTGTGCTTCTGTGCATTGCTAGTGAAGTAACAGCTTGGGCTTAGTCACTGTTCCCTTGGCTGAGATCTCTTCTCAGTGACAAATTCTCTCATGTGCTCTTCACAGAAGGAAAGAAAACTAATTCCTAAACCAATCTGAGAACACTTAGCATACTTTCTCTAGTGACTGACATTTTGTAAAGCTACAACTCATTTTTATGAAGCTATGTGCATACTTACATGTAAAATAATTTTCTTTTCTTGGTTAGGAGGAGCAAATATGATATTCTAATGGAGAAGCTCGCAAGTATGCTAAGTGCTCGTTCAAACCAGATGGAAACATTAGGAAACTTGAGGGAAGAATTGGTGAGATTCATTCCTCTTTCAAATTCTCACTCAGTAGAATCTAGATAATTAGTATCAAAGGCACTCATTCTTACTGCCTGCTTTTTAAAATTGCACAAAGTTCTGGGGGAGGATATCAAAAGAAGGATCTTAAAAACCTACTAGATCAAGTTACTGTTGGTGTTTGTCATAGGGAAGGAGTTCTGTTCCATCCATAGCTTCAGAAATGTTTTGTCAATGAATATCACCGTGCATTTCTTACTTGTCCAAGTAAGAAAACAAACAAACTGCTTGTTTGGATGACAGAGTTGGAGGAATACAACACCCTCCAGAAACATCTCATGTTCTGCCCAGTGTCTACACTAACAGGCTTTTAAGTTCCTTTTTGGATATCCTCCCCCAGAACACTGTGTTTTAAGAACAGGTAGTAGGAATGTCTTTGATGCTTTGATCAGCAGCAGGTGAGGCTTTTGGGCTGCAGTGACTTTTGCCATTTCTCTTTGCACCAGGGCCTTTGTGAGAGGACTTTCAAACGTCTGTATCAGTACATGATGAATGCTGGCCTGGCCAAGGTCATATCTGTGCCACTGCAGGACATCCACCCCAGTGGAGGACCCTACAAGACAAAGAAAGGTAACAAGAACCATATTTGTGCTTTCCTCTTGTGTAATTATGTTGATGTCATTCTATCTGTAAGCTTCATATCTTAAATTAAAAGAGGTGTGAGTGAAATCTGTCTATGCAGTTATGTAGATAAATGTGTTACTAAAGCTGCAACCCACTTGAATTAAACATTTGCTCCAGGTTTTTAAGGAATGGATGCAAATTTGTTGGATATAAATGTAAGGTGTTTCAGTAGATGTGACCTAAGACTACTCAAGCCAATAGAGAGAGCAGGAACTCTCTCAGCAGTCTGCTGACCTCTCAGGTTGAAGTTGAATGACAAGTCAATAAACTTGAAAAAAAATGTATGAAATAAGCTAAAAACACAGACCATCTTGGTTGTGACTTTTTCTAAAGTCATGAGAATACAAAGTTTCTCTGGGAAGTTCTTATCAAAATATGGAAGTAAGCTCCTGCAGCACTGCCTGGGAATTCACAGAACACAGAATATTCTGGGTTGGAAGGGACCCACAAGGATCATCAAGTCCAACTCTTGACCTGTACAGGGATCAAACCCACAGCCTTGGCATTTTTAGCTCCATGCTCTAACAAACAGCCAATCTCAGGGTCAAGGTAAGCAAGATACCCAACAGCTACTATCCAAAAAAGCCACAGTCTGCTGAGGGATGGCTAATGCATAACCAGCTTTGAATTCAAATTTAATTGGTTACAAGAACTGCTGAAAACTTCCAAAAATGTAGCGAAAAGACAAAGAAAGGCAGAACTGCGTGAAGAAAGGGAACAAAAGAAAGCAGCTGCTCTCAGAAAAAGATGCAGATAAAACTTGCATGGGGAACAAACTACAAGAAATAATAATAGAAAATATGAGGAAAGACAGTATCACCAATGGAATTAATGCAATTGCTGAAAGAAATCTAAACCAAATCTTTAATCACAGAACATCCTAAGAGGCAGATTTGCAGGGTTAAAAATACAATAGTTCTAAAAGGTGAACAGTATGGTTTTTAGAGACATAGTGAACTTTTTTTTGGGGGGAGGAAATAAATCTGATATGAACTGAACATTGCAAATTACGCAGTCTTTGTGAAAAGGAGGGATATGAAAGGAGAAAGGGAAAGAGCCAATAAAACCATGAGAACTTCAAGACAAAAGTTAATGCCAGTTACATGGATTTGGATTAAGGCTGGATAAGACAAATTCCTTCAAATCTATTAAGTCAGGGAAGGGAAATTCTCTAGAAGGAAAATGTATTATGAACAAAGAGAAGCAGAGGTCAAAAGTAGGTACAGCACTGAGCATGGTTGAGAGAGAAATCACCCACATTGTGCTGAACAAATAGGGGAGTGACTGAGTTGCTTTGTCATGAAAGGTACAGATCCCTCTCCTTCCATAAGAATGTCAGAGGGAGTTTTACACAGGAAAACTCATTTAAGTTCACAGCTTGAAGAAAGCAGTGGAGATCCTCGATGTTCTAGACTAGATCAGTATCCCGTAAAATATATGGGGAAAAGTATCAGCAGATGGTTTACAAAATATGGATTGTGCATAGTTGATGTATTTCTGGTTTGAGCAAGTGTCTCAACATGCAGTGGTTGTATGACAGCCTCTTATACAACCTTTACAGACTTAGATGCCCTTTAGTCACACCACTTAGCACTGGCATGGACCAAATCCTTGGTTCTGTCTTACACTACCTGTGAGTAGCTTTGCACCTGGTTATATCTGTTTGTAATTCCTCCTGCTGACTTAAGTTCCAGAGAGGTTCTAACGAGCTGAAAACACTTGCAAATAAAGCCCAAAAGACTAAATAGTACTGCTAAAAGACAGTTTATGGTCAGTAGTAAAAACTTTTAACTTCCTATCAAGGTATTTATTTAGAAGACAAGAAAATACAAGTCCACTTAACAAACTTGGTGGCAGCCCCCAAGGCAGTGATGTTTTATGTTCTGTCAGAGATTGGCAAAACAGCAGCTGCATTTACTGCTTAAGTTTGTCATGAAAAATGCCACTTGATGAATCTTTTGCTTGAATGGTAATTCCATCTTACAGATGTAAAAGCTGAAAATCCACAAAAATGCCTTAAAAACACTAGGTATTAAAGGAGGATGAATTAATAATAGCTGATTTTCATCAGAGATCAAGATAGTTTAATCTCTGGAGTTATACAGGAAAGCAGATAGAAATATGTGGGACACACTGAGGATGAAGCCAGAGCATCTGCTATGGGAAGAATATTATTGGACAGAAAGAGCTAAAGGAAAAAGAATTGGTTTGTTTTGGGGGATTTTTTTCTTGGGGGATTTTTTTGTTTGTTTGTTTTTTCAAATGCTGCTTCAAGTGAAATTTAATGGGCTGTAGAAATACAAAGGATATAATAACAGTGCCAGCAAGCCTACCAAAATGTCAGCACTCAATTACTGTCCTAAGCAGCATCTTAGGGAAAGGATTCGGGTCAAGGAAGAATAATGGAATCATCTGGCCTGGGGCTCAGTCACATGGTCAGGTACTGTGGGTTAACTTGGTGTCAGCTGGGCATCAGTAACTGCTCATACATGTATACCTAAGACAAAATTCATCAGCTGAAACCCCCGTGGTTTCAGCTAAAGCTGTCACCTGGCATTGTCACAGCTGGACCAGAGGAGCAGGGATGGCTGTGGATGTTCCACCCACTGCTGCAGGATGAATTGGCTGCTTCTGCAGTAGCTGCTGAATCACTGCAGCTTGCTAAGCTGGCAGTGTACAATAACCCAGTTCTGCTTTACCACTGCTCTCTGAAATGGTTCAGCAGGAGCTTGATGACACTGGTGAGAGGAGGTCATCCTTGTGTCAGGGAGCAGGGTCTGTCCAGCTCTCCTGGAGCCATCTGTCCCCACTCTACCCTTCTTTTCTGTGAGGTCCCAGTGAGTGGAGAGTTACTACAGCACAGCCAGTGGACAGTAGCATGTTAAGATGTGGAAGAAAATCATGTATGAGAATCTCGTGGCTGTGGGCAGCAGTGTGTTCTGTCCTTGTAAAAAAGAGTGGGTTTATACCCAGTGAGTGATCTTACAATCAAATACATGTTCTGCAGATGTAATACTGGGGATCAGCACTTAATCCCTTCATTGATTTATTTGTGCTATTGAAATTTCTTCTACTGGGCAGTCTTAGAATTGACACAGATGGGAAGGTTTGGAGTACCTCAACAATTCATATATGGGAAAAGCTGTTGCAAACCTGTCCTAGAAATACCCAGTTGTCTTTAGTTGTTTGTTCCCCACTGCACTGCTGCTTCTCCATGCTGCTGAAAGAGATAAAATGGTGTAAACACGTGCACACCCCCTGCATTTTGTTGGGAGTTGTTACTGGCATTCCTGTTTCACAGGGACTGATGTCATGGTCCGTTGCCTTAAACTGCTGAAGGAATTTCGGAAGAAAATGGAAGATTATCATGATGATGATGAAGAAGAGATCATGACAAAAACTGTTCAGCCTGTGGATATTGTTTGTGAAAGGGACATGCTCACCCAGGCTTATGAGCTAAGTAGGTGCTGTAGTAAGACACCCTAAGACTTTTCCAATTATCTTCTTACTCCTTGTGTGTATAAAAGAAATGTATATGTTGCAGGGCTTTTAAGTTCTGGTTGCTTTTGCATCAGAAAGTGTCAATTTTTCATAGCAAAATGAGCTTTATATCCAGATTAGACTGGAGTTTATCCCTTCCTGGGAGCTTATCAACTATTCAATACCACCCAAAAAAACCAGCAGGAAAGAAACAAGGTGTTGTGGTGGGATGAGAAAAAATGATGAAGAAAACAATGCTCCTTATTCTTCTATCTTTTCCTTTCAAAATGGAGAAATTAATATCTAACTGTGGAAAGCTGTCAGGGGAAGAATTCACCCCTGCTTCTGTTTTGAAGCTTCTGCCTCCAGACCTCATTCTGCTGGGCACTGCTTCATGTAAAACTGTGTTTTGGCTGAATATTGTTTATGTCTGTGAAAATGTCTTTAGTGAGTGGGGAATCTTAAATTTAATATTCTGGCACATATGGTTGTTCAGAGCAAATATTAATGTACACACAAATATATGTATATATAATTCAGTCAGATTATTTCCCTGAGATATTTGTTGGTTTTCCTTTCTGAAACAGTTGAAAGCAGAGGAACCAAAGGTATTTCTCAGGCAGAAATTCGCTTGGCTATGAATGTGGGGAAGCTGGAAGCCAGGATGCTCTGTCGACTTCTGGACAGGTACAAGGTTGTCAAGGTAAGGCAAAAATAAAATAATTTAAATACTTATTGAAACTGAAGATACAATTGCGGTTACTGTGGGAATACATTATAACGTTGTTAACCTCAAACACTGGAAATAGCAGGGATTTGAGACTGTAACATTCCTGCTCCTGTAGCATCCCTTTGCTTTACTCATTGCTGAGCAGCTGCCTGACATTTAATAGTTCACTGGCCCAGATGTACAAATATTTTACATTGGTTTGTAACTGGGTGCTTAATTAATAAAGATCTGCCTTCCAAAAAGAGACAGGGCAGAGAAACTGGCCTCAACCCTGCTCAGCCTGCCCTCAGCAACCTAACCTGAGTCATTCACTGTGATCAGTGGTAACCCAAGTGACCTGGAGGCTGATACTTCATGGACATGAACATAACTGTCTCTCAACTCAAAAGAGCCACTTTGCTTCATTTTTGACTATAAGACAACCTCTATTTTGCAAGATCCTCTACTGGAGGATCTTCTCAAAGACCCTCTGTGCATTTAAAATCATTAATCTACTTGCCTTTTGAAAAAGCCAGTAAATTCCAGAACAAAACAGTGACTTTCATAAAGGCTATGGTGATTAAACTTCTTATTTCCAGATATTTCAGTATTTTTTTAATTTCACAAGACCAATCCAGCTGTCATTTCTTGCATGCACCCATCTGCCCCTTTCCACAACAGAGAATTTTTTAGGAAGATCTTGTCATTTGGTCAAAAGTTCTGTAAATTTAAAAACAAACAAATTATATAAACCATTAGAATGTGTAAGCATGCTTTTCACTAGTCAGCTGTGAAGGTGAAATCTTCCCTCATTGATTGGTGAAGTGTCTGAGTTTCTAGATCCTTGGAAGCACCTGTTGTAGCACAGGGCAGCAGCAGCTCCACGAGTGAGTCACTCAGGTACCTTCTGCATTGCAGTTATTTCACAGATTTTTTTTTTCCTGAAAAAAAATTGCTTTCTAGTCTGAATACATATAGTTTGTTCTTCCTTAGACTTTTCTACATCCCACATACCGTGGGTGTTTCCTTCTAGTGTGCAGGTAATGCAGATTTATTTGGTTTTCAAGCACAGAATGCCTTCTGATTTCTATATGTTAAGGTTCGTGACATTTTTCTTACTTAGGAAAAAAAAAATAACCTGATATTTTTTGATGTGAGGGGAGAACAGGTAGAAAATTTTCCCACTGTTGGTGCTGCAGAACACTTCAAGAATGGACAAGTCAGGTGGTAAAATAACATTCCAACTGTTTCCTCAGGGTTTTATGGAGGATGAAGGTCGGCAAAGGACAACAAAGTACATCTCACACATTCTTGCAGAGGAGAGTGATTTAAACAGGCAGTTTGAGAGAGAGAAGGCCAGGAGTGAGCAGCTGGCTACAGTTACTTTGGCTCTGGTGCCTGAAGATTCCCCACCTGTGGAAGAGGTGTCTCCTGGAGAGGATGATACTTTGGTCTCAGAGTCTGACAATGAAGAGGAAGGGAAAGATGGCAAGAAGAGAGGAAAAGGGCAGAAGGCCAACTCTGGTTCACTCTTGAAATTAAGTTGCCAAGATGATGCCCATCAGTCAACACCAGCTAAAGGTAGATCATGACTTTGAAATTCGGAGAGAACCCTGCATTTTTCTTGTGGATCCTTTTATTAAAGAAAAAGTAATATGCTAGTAGCATCCATTAAAATTTTTGGTCACATTTTTTATTGTTGCATTAATTGATAATTTCCCTGCTTTCCCCCCAGACTGTTATGGTTTGGGACACTAAGTGTGGTAATCTCTGGAGATTCTCAGGGCTGAAGTGTGCTCTGGTGTCTGTGTGCCAAGTAGTGTTTCTGGTTATCACTAATCACCAAGAGGATAATCTGCTTCTCCTTCCCCTGTGCAAATGAAATGGGCTCATACAATGTGCTCCCTGGATATTCAGGGTATTTTTTTGTTGACTTGAAGGGCTGAAATGATCCTGCAAAGGGTCAGACAAGTTCCAAAACTGCTGCAAGGAAGGAGGAAGGACTGTGGGGCTGAAAACAAGCACAGTGGTAGGTAGCAGTCAGGTTGGCTTGAGCATCCTTGGGTAATACTTTAAACTCCCTTGGATGTTCTGGGATGGACTGACAGGGAATCTGTCATGGACTCTTTTTTAAAATATCTTAGAACTCAGGCTGTGCCCATCAGAGAACACCATCTTGGTAGAGCTTTAAAGTCCTTGAAGACTTCAGAAGGGATTTGGGCACGCTTTGTCTGTCTTGAAATATTTTATTTCTTCCTCACTAAGGAAAAAGATGGGCTGTGCCTCTCATTAAAAAGCATTGTTTCATTCCATTGGATATGTAAATGTCAGCTTAGGTGTGGGAAGTAGCATGGGAGCTGACAGACCAGCCCATTAACTTTTATTTTAAAATTGTAACATATAAAAATTCTTCCTCTTTTAGCAGTGGAGGTTTTTTCAGTTGGAAATGTCTGGTACTGAGCCTTAGAGTCTGTGCAAAATATATGTTCATGTACTGATGCAAACCTTCAAGTGGGATAAGTATATTTAGAGTAATACTGACTTGTTGGCTGAGA
>NW_021938949.1:16634967-16664073 GCF_001715985.3 Manacus vitellinus
GACAGCAGGGAGTTCAGTTTTTTTTTAAACTGTACTTTTGGAGGCTGAATGCAGGTTTTCATGGTCAGACCACTACTTCCAGCAGGGTGGGATGTGTGGAAAATGCAGCAGAATGCTTTTAAGTGCAACTACCTGGGTGGATGGGGAATGGCTGAACAGGGAGAGAGAGAAGGTGAATGGGGAGAGCAGAACAGTTACAAAGGTTTTTTCTCTCAAACCAGACTCAAAGCCAACAGCTGTGAAGTCTCAGGGAAAGAAGCTGCCTTCCCCTCAAATTCTTGAAGATCCTGATGAGCTCCCAGACAACATTTCAGGGGAGAGTTCTACTTTGGAAACTCTAAAGCAGGAGTCCAGTCTTTCCACCTGTGCTCATTCCACTGATGAAGATGGGGATGTGGCTGTGGTGGAGGAAGTCAGACTTGAAGATCCTAAGGTAAGATCATTTTTTTTAATATCTTCTTGTTGGTATGGCTGTCTGAGCTCAGTTATGTACTTTTATAGCAAGACTTCAAGCTAGAGTTTTTATATTTATTTATGGAATTGTTTGGGGTATTTTTAATTTGATTTTAAAGTACATTCATCTGCATTGTAGTTGTAAGTGAAAATTATTCCAGGAGATAGGAAGGTAGATGTTAAATTACAGCTCTGGGTTAGTTCCCTGGTGCTCTCCAAATTGCCTGGGTTGACTGAATGCATGTCATTACTTAATGTAGCACACAAGTGCTGCATATCATCTGCTCTGTCTCCCAGCCTGTGCAGGGGAGATGAGAGATAATCTTCATCTGACTAGTTTATTACAAATAAATACATGAAAACTCTGAATTCCTCAGCTGTTACTGTGTGAGGAGCCAACGCTAGGCTGAAGATGTTGGACAGTTCATGTAAAATTGTAGTTTTGTCCATGCTGTGCACTAGAAGGCGTGTGGGCAGAAGAAGGAGAAGCGTTCCAGAGCCACAGCAGTGGAGAGATCCCACGAGACCTACCGGCTGCTGAAGCGGCGGAACCTCATCGTGGAGGCCGTGAGGAACCTGCGGCTCATCGAGAGCCTCTTCACGTGAGTGCCCCTGACAGCGGGGCTGGGGCAGGCTGGTGCTTTGGGGGAGTGGAAGCACTGGGTGCTTATTCCATTTTGGCTTTTATTGCCCCCGAACCTTGAGCTGAACCTGATTGACAGGAAGCTGAACCTGAGCCAGCGTGTGCCCAGGTGGGCAAGAAGGCCAATGGATCCTGGCCTGGATCAGGAAGAGTGTGGCAGCAGGAGCAGGGCAGTGATTCTGCCCCTGGACTGGGCACTGGTGAGGCCACCCCTGGAGTGCTGTGTCCAGTTCTGGGCCCCTCAATTCAAGAAGGACATTGAGGGGCTGGAGCAGGTCCAAAGATGAGCAGCGAGGCTGGGGAAGGGACTGGAGCACAAGTGCTGTGAGGAGCAGCTGAGGGAGCTGGGGTTGTTCAGCCTGGAGAAGAGGAGGCTCAGGGGAGACCTTCTCATTCTCTACAACTCCCTGACAGGAGGCTGTAGTCAGGTAACCAGCAGTAGGGCAAGAGGGGACAGTCTTAAGCTGCACCAGGGGAGGTTTAGGTTGGACATTATGAAGAAGTTTCTTACAGAGAGAGTGCTCAGACACTGGAATGGACTGCCCAGGGAGGTGGTGGAGTCACTGTCCATCGAGGTGTTAAGAAGAGACTGGACGTGGCATCAGTGCCATGGTCTGGGTGACAAGGTGGTGTTGGGTCAAAGGTTGGACTTGATGATCTCAGAGGTCTTCTCTAACCTCGTTGATTCTGTGAGGCTATAATGTTGGAGAGGAGGCACATGGAAGGCATGAGGGGCTGAATCTTAAAAGTTGATCAGCTGTTTGGAAGCAATAATAGTTCTCTGCAGATAACTACACAAGTGTACTTTTATGCAGTGCATGTCACATAAATAGAGACGAGAACTTTTTTATCCATTTGCAGTATTCCAGTGCTTGGGGCCACCACATTCAGCACTTCCCTGCTTGAGGATTCTTTCATCTGCATAAGTTTTATCTCTGCATCATTTCAGAAATTGTTCTTGTGTTGTTCTGTCATGGACAGCAGAGACTCATGTCTCCATGACAGTCATTGTTGGTCACTGGCATTCTAGCAGGGCCCTCAAAGTTTGCTTTTCTTTGCAGTTTTATATGGTATGGCTATATGTCTTCTCCTTGTCTGGAGTAAAGATACTTCCCTAAGTATTATAATGTCTTTCAACCTTTTAAGATTTCACCTTCAAAAAGAAATGGGAATTCTGGTGCTCTGCTGGAGTCCTAAATTGGCAGTACTTTGTCACAAATAGGATTGCACCATCCATCTTCTGTGGCAGCACATAAGATCCTGGCATGTCAGTACACACAGGGCTGCTTGAAATGGGAATTTAGTAAGAAATCATGGCCTTATTCTCCTCTGGTCTGAGAATTTTGAAACCTTCTGTCAACTTGTTTAATTGCAGAGTGTTGTAAAATTAGAGCCTCATCTGGCACCAGCCTTGTCACTGATTGATTGAGTCACATCCAAGTGCAGGCTTGGAAGATATTTCAGGTCTCTGCTGTCTCCTTCAGTGCTGCCAACAGGTCACTCACAAGTTCCCTCAGAACCAGTGGAAGTTCTGTCCCTCCCCAGTGCCTGCCAAGGAAATTTGCTGGTGTTTTTGCTAGTTACCAGGATGTGGTACTCATTCAGGAAAGTCGAAGTCCATGCGTGCATTCAATTATCGCCTCGTTCCCTTATTACCCTTCCAGATCTTTTTCAGAATTGACTCCCCAGGATTGAAAGAGTCCAGAATTAGGGCTTGGGGCATTTGTGAAAAAGGGCATGAGAACAGGCATTAGGAGAGTAGAGTGTGAGCACATTCCTACCATCTCCAGCAAGGGAAGAAGGGAGCTGGCCCCAAGTGATAGGATATGTGTATCTGTACTTATGTTGTGAATGCATGAGTAGTTTCTGAGCTCTGAATGCCACTGAGTAAACTTTTTCTACCTCAAGCTGAACTGAGCTCGCAACTGCAGGTACAGACTGCATATGTTTAATCACTACCTAAAAAAGCTGTAGGTTTTCCTGACCTTAGGGAGGCTGGATTCATAATTGCCCTATAGCCATGCACAGAGCAATCAGGCATTGAGAATTCACTGTAATGAGAACAGCAGTTCTCCCCTAACAAGAAAGAGCTTGAGTGCAAAGAAACTAGAGCTGAAATGTGAGGCAAAGTTAGCAGTTGTCTACAGCAAAAGGGAAAAGAGATCAGGAATTGCTCGTAGGAGGAAAACACCCACTCCCCCCACATCCTCTAGCAAACCGCTTAGGTAGTTTGAGCATTGCTAGGCTTAAAATGCAAGGTATTTTTTGCATCTTTTAGACTTCAGAAAATGGTCATGGATCAAGAGAAGCAGGAAGGTGTCTCCACTAAGTGCTGCAAGAAGTCCATTGTGCGGCTGGTGCAGAAGCTGGCGCGGGAAGGGCTCCTGAGGCTCTATCGCACCACGGTCATCCAGGATGGCATCAGCAAAAAGGTGATGCAGCAGAACCAGCTTTGCTCACAACCTTCTGATTTATCAAAGTGTTCTGGGCCTCTTTACTGAAATACATGGATGACTTCTGCTTCTTGCAGCAGAGCCCACAATCAAGCTGCCCAGAAGCTTCATGTCCCAAGCTAAGCTACTGTGAGAACCAGATCACTGCTTTCAATTATTGTGCTGCAGATAATTGTGAGACCAAGGAATAGTCCAAAGTCTCTGAATCTCCTTTCTGAGAGGTTATGCTGCTTATCAGTTCTGTGGTTCATGGTTCTCTCCCTGCCCTGTCAGGCTGCACTGTAATTCTATTTAAACCCCCTTTGAGAACCAAGAGTGTATGAAAAATCCTAAGTGAGGTGAAATTTATAGAAGGAGATCTGGTTTTTTACAAAACAAAAATCCACTGTTAGTGAGGTTTGTTTAAGTAAAATGTTTGTGGTTGTAAAGCTGAGACATGTCACTTACTCTTGTGTGAAATAAGCAGAGAACTGAGTCTTGAAAATTACCTGCTGCACAATTACTGTAGGGCATATATAAAATCTTACCAATCTGAATTGTGTGTGGGCTTTCAGCAATGATATGTTTGGCCTTGCAAGGTCTGGCTTTTCGTTTATCCCTCTCAACCTAATATTTACAAGTTGAAGTGTTTGTTCCCCACATACTTCAGATTTTAAAAACCCCAGAGTCCTGAGGCTTGTAGGTATGTTATTAACTGTTTATTGGTACAAAGGCAACGTGCTGTGGCCTCTTGCTTAATTACAGACTATCAACAGGAGTTTTCATCCGAAGTGTTAATGTTCTGTGAGTTATTAAACCTTCATGGGATTCATTTATGCAGCTGGTTAAGAGCCAGTATCTCCATAAATGCCTTTGGTTTGTGTTCTGCTGCTCTGAACAGGTGGAGTTTGTTGTGCATCCCTCAGTGAGTCCCAGTGATCCCCTGGTAAAAAGTGCCATAGAGCAGGTGCGGTTCCGAATCTCCAACTCAGCCACTGCAAACAGGCAAGTCCCAGGGATGGGTGGGATGGTTGGGGTGGTTGGGATGGACTGGGGGGAGCTTGGCTTGTCTAGAGCGTGCAAAAACATGCAGAGGAAATAAACACAGGGTAAGCAAAAGAAAAATGTACTCCTTGGCAACAGAGACACGGAAGCACCAGCATGAGGCAACGTGCTGAATATCTCCTGAAGTCAGGAAAGAAGAGGAATTGAACTCTGCTTAATTCTTAGCAAAGTGTGGTTTTAATACAGGATTAAAGTTCCCCAGACACCAACATCCCAGGACCATGGTGAGGAAGAAAGCTTGGGGCAAGAGGCAGTTCCTGATTCAGGAGAAACGCAAGAGAGCTCATCCAAAGCTGATGGTAGTCGGGCAAGAAAAACTGATGAAAAAATGGGCATAACACAGCTAAAAAACTATCATCCTGTTACAGGTACAGCCAACTTGGGCTTTTCTGTCATCTTTCACTTTTCCATCTATTAATAATATTAATTTTTAGATGTTGGGCTCTCCTAAGACACAAGTGGGTTTTTTTGTTCTCCTATAGAAGAAAAATTGGATTTACGTTAAAGCAACCTCACAGTCCAATGTTTTCTTAGCTGCTTTTTTTTTCTTTAAAATTGTGAACTGGAGTACATTTATTCACTTCTACTACTTTACTACTTGTAAATTATATTTACTTTCAGCTACCCATTTTTCCTTCCAACTTTCTTCACATTAATTTTGCACAGGTAGCTGTTTCTCCTGTTCTAATCCTCTTTGTGTTTCTGTTTGGTATTTAATCTTCCCTTCCAGTTCCAGGACTTGGGCGCTCTCTTGGCTTCCTTCCCAAAATGCCCCGTTTAAGAATGGTCCACATGTTCCTCTGGTACTTAATTTATGGACACCCCTTAAATGGAACGCAGCAAAAAGGAGGTACTGATGGTGAGCAAAAAGGCAGCAATCAAGGGCTGGATGAGAATGCAGCTGTAGTTGAAGCACAACCAGATGGGACCTTAGAAATAGTGACAACTGTGGTGAATCCTGAGACCTCTGCACAGGAGACTGAAGTAGAGTTGTCTAATCAGAAAGGTAAGAAGTGGCACTCCTGACTTTACTAGATTTTGCCATGGTTCAACATTGAAAAATAGGTAAAAATCTAGTTCAGGAAGGATTGAAAATCAACAGGTTAGAGAATTTTCAGATCCTTCTAGATTTCCAGACTGTGAACCGCCAGTTGTGTTCTGCTTGAACCCTCCCAGTAAAACTCTTGGTGTGACTGTCAGGTTTGGGCTGAGGCTGAGCCACTCTTTGTGTTCCCAGTGTACGTGGATGACTCGTCGTGGATGCGCTACATCCCCCCTGTCCCCGTGCACAGAGAGTTTGGCTTTGGATGGGCTCTTGTCAGTGACATCCTTCTCTGCTTGCCTCTCTCAGTCTTTGTTCAGATAGTACAAGTCAGCTACAAGGTATGGTGCTTTTTGGCTTTCCTTTGAAGTCTGATGGTGTCAGCTGTACCTGTAAGCTGTTAACAAATACCCTCTTAATCTGCTTTAACAAAACTGGACCCTCGAGAGGAGACACTTCTGCCTTCTACAGAAAAAGCAGGTGCTTTTACAGACAACACACTGAAAAAAATGTATAGCTCTGTAACACAGCAACTCCTTAAACTAGTATTTTGCCAAGAGCTTTTTATAATCTCACTGAATCTTCTGCCTCGTTGATTAACAGGAATAATGTTTAAGCATTTTACAAAAGCAGTAACATTTGCTTAGAGAATATTTTAGTAGACAGTCCAGGTAGCAAAGCTTTATGCTTTAGAGCATAGTTATGTTTTAGATATGCTTACTTATATTTTTCATTTTGATTAATTTCTAAAATAATTCTAGGTGGAAGGTCTGGAAGATTTTTTAAATGATCCACTAAAAAAGCACACTCTGATCAGATTTCTTCCAAGGTCAGTCCGACAGCAGCTCCTCTACAAAAGGTAAGTAGATGAGTCAAAGTAAGTGGCTCTAGAGAGGAAACAGCAGTGGCTGATTGTTTTCTCAGTTATTTCCTGTTTGTGTCAAAGAGAACTTTGCTACTTAAGACAAGGATCATCAATCTTCAAAGAATGGTGTGCCAAATTGTATTTTTCTCTCCCAAATAGAAGGTAATAAGAAACTAATAAACAATATTCATGTATGCTGTCAGGCAGTGTTTGAGTGCTGGGAGGTTCTGTCCTTCATAACTCATCAGCAGGATGTTGCTTCTGTATAAAACACACTCCTGACTGCTACTAAATTCAGAATTTAATAGGGTCTAAGTGTTGCTGTCCTTCATAAATCTTTCAGAAGGCGCCACATTTCCCAGTTCCTGCCTCTCACAGACACCATTCAGGTTCTCCTCATGCTCTCAGTGCCATGTCTGCCATGCTTTGCCATTCCTCATCCAGGAGATTTAAAAATTGAGAGTGGACTGAAGATAGGAAGGGAAAGCAACACTAAAGGAAAGTGATGTGAATGTGTGGAATCAAGAGCACCGTGTTAGTTTTCCCAGAAAGTCATTGCTGACAGTTTGGATTTGGATGGGCTGATATGGCATTTTACAAACCTGCAAATGTGCCCATTGGTGAGGGAACAGGGTTGGGCAATATCAGCTGCCAGGGCTTGTGGTCAGCCCAGGTTTACAATTCCTAACCTATTGCTAAATCTTAGAAACAAGGAAACTGGATTTATGGGGTTTTTTAGTCTGCAGGCTCCATCTGATGGGTTTATGCAAAACAATATGACACATAATCAAGTTGTCTCTTTACTCCTCCATTCACTGAAACTTCTAATTCAGCCACATTTGCTTCAGTATTTCTAGGCTTGATCCTTCTGACCTCCAGGGAAAACTCCTGCCAAAGTACCACTCCTACTTAACTGCATTTAATTAGAGATCTTAGTGAAGTTAAATGTGGGTAAAGCTAATTTGATTCAAACTCTCAGAAACTTTCCTGCAGAAGTTTCCTGCAACTTCCAGCATTTTTCCACAGAAGCAGATATGCAGGATGGGAAATGTTGCCCTTTTTGCTCTGCCAGAAGTATAACCAACTGAAAGCAGTTTCTTGCTGCAGTAATTCTTAACAACCTGAACTACAGGAATCTTTGCCCAGTTCTTTATATGCACACACATGAAGGTCTGTATTTAGCAGTCATGTTTTCTTACTCCTGTCTTCTTTACATAACATGAAATTATCTGCAGATCTGCTGGTGTTCTGACCATTTTTAGTTCATTTTTACACACGTTATTTCTGGCTAATTTTCATCCTTGGTAGCAAAATTTTACTTAGTATTTGGCTAAAATATTGGTTTTGGGATTTGAGGAAGGAAAATGTGGACCTTTGGGCTATTAAATGTTTTCCATAGGCTGACAATCCAAGCGAAAATGCCACTTCATAGAGTCTACAAATCAATGGTTTCCTGAAAGTTCAAGTTGCTGCATGAAAATCTTGTGTTTTCTGCTATCATTTCTACTGTTTTCATGAGTGTTAATTGTAATACTCCTAATATTGCTGCAGGAGGTACATCTTCTCAGTGATAGAAAACCTTCAAAGATTATGTTACATGGGACTGCTACAGTTTGGCCCAACAGAGAAGTTTCAAGACAAAGACCAGGTAATTAAAAAAAAAAAAAATTAAAAAAAGCTGTTATTATTCATGGATTTTTTTTTCTTGTGAAATAAATGTGGGATTTGGGATTTGAATTACCTTAAATAGTTAAATGAAATACTGATGTTTCAGGTGTATGTGCAAACCTCTAGATCCAAGTGACACTGTAATTTGTGTAGATAATTTTTGCCTTTCTCTGGAAGGGCACTACTCAAGTGCATAATGCACACAATAATGAACCAGGAGGTTCCAGACTGGCAATACTTATGAAAAATGAGCATTCCACCTTCTTATCCATCAAGGTGTCAGGCTTTGGATGTCTGACACAGAATAAAGTCACTGATCAGAGTAAAATAATGACATCCATATGCATCTTTTTATAAATAGAGAGCACATGCAAAGGAGAAGGCAGATCCAACACATAATTCATGAAGATAAAGATAATTAGACCCCCAAACACATCTATTCAAATCCCAAATGAGGACTTGTTGGAAATAGTCACTCTGTGGAAACTTGGAATATCCTGTGCACAACAGGGAAAACAAACTGTTCTAAACCTAGAAAGGAAATTTCTGGATTGCTGTCAAGGGAAATTTGGGAATACAATGCCATAGGGTGGGAATGGGTGTGTCTCCTCTGAGAGTGCTCTCTGAAAACAGCAGACAGAAAATGCCCACCAGTCCTAAACTAGACTGTGTGTGCTGTGAATTAGGGAATTCCCATGATTTTTACCCACCAGCCTGAACCACGCTGTGTTTGCCAGGTGTTTGTGTACATGAAGAGGAACGCAGTGATTGTTGACACCACCATCTGTGACCTCCACTACAACCTGGCGCAGAGCAGCCGCCCCTTCGAGCGGCGCCTGTACGTGCTCAACACCCTGCAGGACGTGGAGAACTTCTGGTTTGATCTGCAGTGTGTCTGCCTCAACACACCCCTGGGTAAGGCAAAACTCCACCTTCTTACCACCTCTGCTCTTTCCTCTGGGCACACCACAATTGCTCCTCCTTCCCTAAAACAGGCAGGCTCTGTTTTGTCACTTCCAGTGCCTGGTCAGCTTGCCCCGTGCAGCAAAAAAAAAAAGCTAGAAGCTCTGTCCATATAATTCTGTGAGGTTGTGATCAACTTCAAATTCTCAGAGCAGTATCAAAATTGAAGTTAGAAGTAACAAAATTGCTAATAGTCCTTTCTGTGAGAAGGTAGCACGTTGTGTAGAGAAAGGGTAAAAACATTAGTGCTGTTTGGGAGCAGTAGTTTGCTGTAGCAGGGTGGATTGAAAGTGGGTTGAAGTCTGACTTTTAATGCTGATGGTCAAACCTGTTTGTCTGTCCAGGAGTCATCCGCTGTCCTCGGTCCAAGAAAAGTAACCAAGGGGAGGAGACTGCCCTGGATGTGGAAATGGAACAAGAGTCAGCAGTGAATAAACACAATCTGGAGCGAAAGTGTGCGATGCTGGAATACACCACGTACGTCACCTTCATCCCTGCTCTGCTCTGGAATGGAGAGGGCAAAAAGAGCTGTCCTGGTGCTGAGGATGTTAACAGCAAAAGCAGTTCAGGCTCGAGCATCTCAGTTGGGTGTTGAGGGCTGTTTGTGTGTAATTCAGAGAGTATCTGGTTAAAAGACGTGTAGTTACGTTTCATGTTTATAAGTAACTTTGCCAAGTAGGTTTTTATGCTGGAGAAGTGGGATAAACAGATGTTGGATTTCCTTCCAAAGTAGTACAGATGTGTGTTGCAAGAGTCTCGGGGAAAGCAAAGTTGAGAGGGAAGGAGTGCTTCCTAAGTACTGTTAATGCCAGGGGTAATAAACTTAGAGATTTCTGTTCCCAGGCATTATATCATGGTATCTCAAGCAGCTTCAGTAGCTCCCCAGTGTCACATTCTGGATTCTGTCCTTCTGTGCTGCACTTGGCTGTAATTGTTTACAGATTAATTTCTAATATGGTGTTGGTGTACACTGTGATCTGGAAGTGATCTCTGGAGCATTCCACCTTCTGCCTACTCACAACCTGTGATAGCCACACAGAACACCAGTTAAACTCTTTATGTTGTGCTGTGCCCTGTGGTTTATCTTTGCCAATATTCTACAAGTAGATACATCAAGTGGTCTTTAAAAAATTAATGGTGTTGAGGGAACCCAGTTCCACTGATCCTTTCTGATGGAAAAAATTCTGTTGTCAGCTTCTACATATGATCTCTATTGTATGGCAAGAAATCTTTTAAACTGGATACCCGGTGTTCACTTGCAGTTAGGCTGGAGATCACTGCAACACCTTTAAGGTCAAGAAACAGTTTTGGGATTCAGTTGATGGTGTAATGTTGCCCCCTAAATTGGGAGGGCAGGGGGAGAGTTCTGCACGTTGCACACACATCCCTTGAGAGCAGCTGGGAAGGCCCTCTGTGCCAAATAATTACCTGGGTGTTTTTGTTTCTCTTGCTGTCAGAGGCAGCCGAGAGGTGGTTGATGATGGATCTATCCCTGGAGATGGGTTGGGAGCTGCAGGTCTGGATTCCAGCTTTTATGGGCACCTGAAACGCAATTGGATCTGGACAAGCTACATCATCAATAAGACCAGGAAGGTGGGTATTTTAAAATTTATATACTGGAGAGTGACTTTTCCAAATTTTAATATTCTTAAGGTTGAGATACTGAGACCAAAATCTTACAGTGTGCTTTCTCAGTCATGTGTCTCAGTAAGGAATGCCAAATATTGTCAAATCTTGGTACTGAAGTGAGTGAAAGAATTGGACATAAATTTTATCTGAAAACTGAATTTGGTGGTAAATTTGTTAGTACATTCAACTAATGGAGAAATACTTTATTGAGCAAGCAGTGTAGATTATTCAGTGGTACCTCTTGCCTTTCAGGAATGTAGAACTTGTCAGACAAAAACTGAAACATCCAGAACAAGGAAATACATATGGACAAAAATAAAAACAAAAATAAAAATAGGGAGCCCAACATATGCAAATGAGAATGGCCATCCCAGTTCTGGCTAATGTCCTGCCTGTGATGGAAGGTTGTAAGAGCAAGGGATATTTCCTCAGAATATCCTCCAGCTGTCTACAGGTTTTGGCCATTTTAAATCTGGGGCTGATGTTTCAAAGCAGTTAATAGCTTTTTTTTTTTCCTAACATTAATTTCCCCGTGTTTTGAGCACATATAAATCTTTACTATCCCCAACCTCATGTAGCAAAGTGCATTATGTGTCCCCACTTCCTTTTGATGCTTTAAGCTCCCTAACAATTGTAGTGCTAAGGGAAGCTGTGAAGAAATACAATTCTCTATTACCCTTTCTGTTTCACTTGATTTTTCTAAACATCTCTTATGTTTCCCATTATCACCTCCTTTTCTCAAGACTGACATCTACTATTCCCAGCATGGACTGCATCCTGTCTGTAATCATTCTTGCCTTTCTTTTAACATGTTATAGTTCTACTGTGTCCTTTTTAAGGTGGAAATACATCACTCAGTGCTTTCAGGCTGTGGCCAACCATGGATTTTTACACAGTGTTGCCTTTCTCCCTAAGAATTCCTTACATTTCCTTTGCTTTCTCACCGTTACCAAGCACTGAACAGGGACTTTCACAGAACTGGCTGTAATTACTCTGCCCTAAGCAGTGGTCAAATCAGAGCCTATCAGTGTATGTAAAATTAGAGTTGCCAATTTTTTTCCCCTCAGGCAGGATCATTTCCCTCCTAATTTCATTTGCTGTTCAGTCTCCTGGTTGTTCAGCATTAACAGGTCCTCCAGCAGTTCTTCAGTCTCTGCTTTGCACTCTGCATCTGTGACCAACTTCAGCCCCCAGTGAACTCCACACAAGAGAAATGGGTTTTGCAGAGAATGGCAAAACTCCCAATATGCTGCAATCAGTTCAGGCTCAGATTTAAGATGGGCAGAATATTGTGTAGGAGGCATTTACTCAGTGTTTGTGTTTGCAGTTTGGTTTTGTGGTTTTCAGAAGTTCCTTTGGAATGTGAAATGCTTTGAAAAAATACTGGTTTACAGCAAGTTCTCCTCAGCCTCTGCAGCAATGAAAGATTCGAGCACTTCTCTTCCAGTAATGACTCCTGTTGAACTAGAGGAGATTTGCTGCAGTTCTAACCTTCATAATCTAGTGGTCATTACAGTCTGATTTAAGCAAAGCTCTGGAGCCATTCTAATATGTGGGAGTAATAAGAGAAATGAGTTCTTCATTTTAGCCAGGGATCTTTTCCTTTATGCTGAAAATTTCTTTCTGACACTACTCACAGGATATAATGCATAGTATTGCTAAAACCAGTGCACTCCTTTTGCATATCACCTGTTTTAAAGCTATGTTGTCTTAGGAAAACACAGTTTCTGAAAATGGACTGACAGCAAGACTCCAAACCTTCTTAACAAAACACCCCCTGCCACTCAGTACTGGAGGTAAGGTGGGCTCTGAAACTCTGCTGTAGCTCTTACTGTCTGTCAAACCCAGCATGAAGGATGTGGGTTATTCTTGTCTCCTTACAGTAATCTAAGATGCTTCTGGAGCAGTAAAATAGATAAATAATTTCATTCCCTATTTCTGGATATATGGAACAATAATTTTTTTTATCCACTATTGATGACATGGGTTGTTCCTGTCTCCTTACAATGATCTAGGATACTTCTGGGGCTGTAAAATAGATGTGTAAATAATTTCTTATAGAACAATAATTTCTATCCTTTGTAATTTCTGTTGTGCAGTTTGCAGGAAGTCTAGAGGGACCAATGTTTTGCAGCACTGTTATCCAGCCTAACGTTTGAGTTAAGGAGGAGGAAAAGCTTCAGGTTGAATATAAAACCTCAGCTCTGTTCCCTTGTGCTTCTGCACTGTACATTAAACTTAGTAATTACTTGATGATTCCTCATTTAATGTGGGATTTTACTTTGTGAGAAGGGGCATGAAATGACATGACTAAAAAAAGGGCAATTTTGAGAGGGCATCTGTCTTTGAATATGTTGAAACTTGGGCATTTGCTCTTTATACCTTAATACTGTAGAATGTCATTGCTCTAAAGCTCCACTGCTGTCAATATGTGTCATTTTAGGTAACAAAATTAGTATTTTGGGAGAAGCAAAGGTAGGATCAGAGTTACTTGTCCAGAAGGAGGAATCTTTTGAAATAAGTAAAGAACCAACCCAGGATCGAACGAAACGAGTGAGAGGCGGAAAAAGCCAGAAGAGGAAGAGGCTTAGGAAGGAAGTTGGAAAGAAGACAAAGAAGAGAAAGAAAGGTAAGAAACAGGGAAAAGCAGCATTCTTTACTGTGCTGGAGGCTGCTTTGGAAAAGCTGATGTGACTGGCACGTGGTCTGAGCTCCAGGTGGGACATGGGAGCTTTACTGGCCATGTCTTCGGGTTCCCTCTGTCAGGGAGGAGGCTCTGGTGCCCTGGGGCTGTGTAGGAGCTCTGGGGTAAAACAGCAGCATGTTGTACCCATGACCTGTGTGTGGGCCATGGCTGCACTGCTGTGCTGTACTGACTGGAGAAATCCTAATGGTGTCTGTGCCAGACCAGCTCCTTGCAATTCATCATCCACTGTTGATAGCTGGCTTAAAGATTCTTCATGAAGTGCTGCTCTGGGTTGTCAGTTTGCCAATTAAAGTGCTTGTTTTCTCATTCCTGGGAGAGGCATTAATGCACTTTGCCTTCTGAACTGCTCCTTCCTTCCCTGCCCTTGTCTCTCGTTCCTTCAAACTCGTGCTGGCGCCGTGATGGCAGCTTGAATTAATCAAAATGCTGAGATAATTGTCTTTAATCCTTTTTTTTTCTGGTTTTTTTTTTGTAGAAGAGGATTCTGCAGAAAAAAGCAAAAGGCTGCGTTACCACGACGAGGCCGACCAGAGTGCCCTGCTGAGGATGACCCGGCTCCGAGTCACCTGGACCGTGCAGGAGGACAGCCTGCTCATGCTGTGCAGGATCGCCAGCCACGTGCTCAACGCCAAGGTGTGCCACAGACCCCTCACCCAGAGTGCTCAGCACGTCCCAGGGGGTCCAGCCTGCTTCCCACCATCCTCTGTGTACTTCAGAGCCGGAGTTGAACCCTGAACATTTGTTGTTCCCACAGGTCAAAGGGCCCTTTGTGCCCTGGCAGGTGGTTCGGGATATCATGCATTCCAGCTTCGAGGAGTCCCTGGATAAAACCTCTCATTCCGTTGGACGAAGAGCTCGTTATATTGTCAGGAATCCACAGACTTACCTTAATTACAAGTAAGAAGTTTTGTATGTCCTAGGTACAGGCTAAATTCTCCTGAAATTAAGTGAAGGAACGTGGTCCTTCTCTGTTTTTGTTTTGTTTCATATGACCTATAAATTTCAACTGTCAAATCTGTATTGAACTGGGAAAACTTCAACTCTGTGCAACACCTTCAATTGTATCTGTTGCAGAGTTTGCCTTGCTGAGGTTTACCAAGATAAAGCCCTCATCGATGATTTCATGAACAGAGAAAATAATTATGAAGATCCACAGGTAGGAGGGAAGGATTCCAAAAGGTCATGGAGTGCTTTATTCTGTTTGGATTACTGAGGGCTTGCACTGCTTGAGTTACTGTGGTTTCCTCTCTATCCCTCCCTTGAATCCTTAGCCATTTTAAAAATAGCATCGTTGCAAAAATGTGGCATCATTGCTGGGTTGGGAGCAAAGTGAACACAGGCAGCTTTCCAAAGGCACATAAACAGCCTCCTGTACAACAAAACATTTGTATTTTCAATATGTTTGTTTATGAACATCCATGACTAAACACATCTATCTGCTGATTTTATTTTATCCTCTCAGCCTTATTGTTATCTGAGCAAGAAAGCCTTTTTGCTCTGTAATTTCTTATTTGTTACCTCAGTTGCATGTTGAAATACAGCCTTCTGTGGATGAGTGCAGAAATGCAAGCAAATCTTATAAAACTTGATTTGATCAGCCAGAAGATTTTATTTCATTTTTGAGCTTTTTATGGCTTAAACGAACCACAATTTCAGACTGAGAAGTTTGCACTGGAAGTGCAAATAATTCCATTTGGAATTTCAGATTTTTTTTAGAACTGGGACAGTGTCACAGCAAGATTGTTTTTACCCAGGAATGACATAGTTCATACTGTTGTCACAAAAGCCCATTAGTTCTGTTGGTAAACTCGTGCTTGTTTAAAGGAAGAGAAGCTGTTGACTGATGAGACATCACTGAAAGAAATATGTGTGTCCCCATCTCCAAAGTCTGTCTTTGGAAGCAAATAAAAACTTGTTTCCAGAGAACATTCCTCCCATGTAACAGGTGTTCTCCAAGCCAAGCTCGTGCAAACAGACTTAATGGAGAACATGGGAAAGCCTGAAGGGTCTGAAGGGAAAAAAAAGACTTGAACAGAAGCTTATACAAAGCTCTAGCAAGAGATTCTCTGCTGTAAATTCAGTAAATTGGTTTAGAACATATGTTCATGGTGGTTGGCTTGTAGCTGTGAGCATCATTACAGATGGAACCTGCAACTGTTCAGTAAATCAGCAGACACAAACTCCACGGAGCTTTCTGGTGCAGCCTCTTGGCTGTTGTACTGTCCCTGCCTTGCTAATTCAAACCCAGCTATTTCTACAAGAATTTTCCATGAACACTTTAGAAGGAGAAAGTCTTTTCCCACCCTCATAACATTTCTGTCTCTTCTTTTCTAAGGTTTGTGCAAAGGAGTTTAAGGAGTTCGTGGAAAGGCTGAAAGAGAAATTCAGTTCGACCCTGGGGAATCCCAAACTTGAGATTCCTGACACTTTGCAGGAACTGTTTTCCAGGTATTTTAGTTATGGTGCTTTTGACTCTGCACGTGGGCTGAGGCAGTGAGAGGGGACAGCAAGTCAGAGCAGCCCCTTCTCCACTGGGCAGGATTTACACCCTCTGGTACTTGTACTCTTAGTATCAAAAAGAGTTTTAGTAAATACAACTAGCAGTACTTCTTTCAAATCCACACTTTCTGAATACATATAACTGATTTTGAGTTATTTGCACAAGTTTGCTGATTTTAAGCCATTCCCATTTTGCTGAAGAAGACCTTTAAACCAGAAATTCACAGTATCAGATTTTCCTAAATTGTCAAATCCTCAACATTTCTGTTAGAGATGGTGCTACTCAGGTGTAACTTTTCAATGCAATAGAAGACTTCCCCTTAAGCATTTTCCAGATAACATGGCCCCATTTTATATCACAATTTGTAGCTGGTTGCTCAGCTGAATCACCTCAGCACTGCTAAAACTGTTGATAAAGAAGGGCACTCAGGCTTGTATTGCATCCTGCAGCTCCAGATTGTTAAACTTTTTCGTGATAAATAACACTTGAAGAGCAGTGTGGAAAATTTGTGTCTCAGACCATTAAATGATACCAAATTTAGCAGCTTTGTAAATTTTCTTATTTTGGGAAGAGCTGTACATTACAGCAGAAGTGCTGCTGACTGTAACTAGAAGTCCAAAACCTCAATAAAATCCTTACAGTGCCTGACTGTCTCCTGTCCATGAGTTTTATCTTCTTGTCAACAGATATTTTAGTGGAGATCGATCTGGACACTCCTTTTAATGCGTGACCCTTGTGCTGAGGCTGCTGGAGCACAGTCCCTGTGCTGTTTCAGCTCATCAGCCTCTGGGCTTCGGGGCTGATGCACAATCACAGAATGTTGCTCTTGTTTCAGTGTTTTCCTTTCCCTTCCCTCATCCAGATTTCGGGTGTTGGCAATCGGAGAAGACACAAGTCAAGGCACAAAAGAGGATAATCTGAGCAGGTGAGAAGCAGCAGCACCACTTTTCCCATCAGGACTCCAAGGCCATGTCTCACATCTGTGAGAGTCATGTAAATAGTCTCCTACTTCATTAGTTTTTCATCTGTTGTAGTGTATAAATTTATTAATAAAACAATACTTCACAAGGCTGTGGGGGCATAGATTTGGTGGATAAAATGGCAGCAGTGATGACCTCAGAATGGTGGTCTGTTATCATTGGGACAATGTATGTGGGTGCTGTATTTGAAGAGAAGGAGATGTTAATAAGGAGAACTTTGTTTTTTGTCAGATTGTTTGGACTGATCCAAAATTCAGGGAGGAAGATCAGGGAAAACGTAACAGATTACATGAGTGATCCTCAGCTGGAGAATCTCATGCCTTTATGCATCTATTTCAGAAGCAAGTGATTGAGTTTGTGTATTTTTGTTAGTTTATTGGTACTCATGGTCAAAAATCACCATGAATAAACTTTTTTCTCTTCTATTTTTTTTTCTTTCAGTGTTTATGATATTCATTTTCTAGTGCTACAGAATCTGATTCAGAGCACGTTGGCACTTTCAGACAGACAGATGGAATCTTGTCAGTCATTTCAGGTACAGTATCTGGACCAAACTTTACTGCTCAGAGAGTCAGAATTGTTTAGGTTGGAAAAGAGCATCGAGTCCAACCATTAGCCCAGCACTGCCAAGGCCACCACGAAACTGTGTCCCCAGGTGCCACATCTACATGTGGTCATACAACCCTGAAGTTTCTCCTCCCTCCCTTGATAAATTCCTTTCTCAAATGAGAGAAAAGAAACACAGAAACTGAGATTTATGTCTGTTCTGTGAGGAGTGTTCTTGTCTGCTTTTAGGCAATTATATATTCTGGACAGATTTTCAGTATGTTGTTTTCTCTCTGAGGATGAGATTAAAGATGTGAGGTTGAAGTAATTCCCAAAAACCATGTGAAATAAACTCCACATCCCTTCCACTGGGTCAAACTGTATCATGATTTAGTGCCCACTTGAGCAGTTGAAATGATCTGGAGGAGATATCACAGAGACAGTCCTAATACCCAGCTAACACTGGTGTTGGGGAGCCTTTCCTTCAGGGTTGAGGACCATAAAAATGCATCATCTATCAGTCAGGTCTTAAATAAGGTCAGCAGTTCAAAGGGAGTTTTAACTCTCAGCAGCAGGCAAGAGTGGAGGCAAGAGTGGAGCCTAGAAAGCCAAGCTCACAGAAGCCCGTGTTCCTGGTGAAATGAAGGGAGGAATCTACCAAAATGTGTTGCAGAGGGAGCATTTTTCACATCTATAATTCTAGCAGGAGCCTGATCCCATTTTGAATATCAAGTGTTCTGTAGTATTTAGTTAATTTAATTGGCATTTACCGTGGAAAGTCTGGAAGCCCATAAAAGGAACAGAACAGCAGTTAAGTGAATTTATATGTATCATTTACATCCTGGCTTGTAGGCTTCATATCCATTTAGTTAATGTGAACCTCAAGTAGGTTGAGTGTAACAGAGCTAAAACTGCCTTTTACACTGAGCAGGGGGGTGTTTTTTGCAGACATTCCGGCTGTACCAGGAGTACCAGGATGACATCCTGGTGAAGGCTTTCCTGGAGTGCCAGAAGAGGAGTTTGGTGAATCGCCGGCGGGTGAACCACACGCTGGGGCCCAAGAAGAACCGGGCCCTGCCCTTCGCCCCCATGTCCTACCAGCTGTCCCAGAGCTACTACAGGTGGGGGGCACTGCTGGGGTTGGAGCAGGGAAAGGGTCTGCCAGGCTGGGTATGGTCTGTGCTGGGCCTGGAGGTCAGAATACACATCCTGTGTCCAGGGCAAAGAGCCCGACCTTCCGCTGGGGCTGGAAGGGGAGGGTGACGCCGTGTGTGTTGGTCCTCGTTGGGTGTGAGGGAAGAGAGCCCAGTGTGCTGGGCAGGACTTCACAAAGACACATGGAGAGGAAATGAGATGCAGCAGCACAGTTCTAGGTGTGGTGGAAGGATTTCTTTAGCACTCTCGTGAAGCAGAAGATGACATCTTTGCTTTCTGTTACCTGACTTTTACACGGTGCATAAATACCTGCTGTTCTGGAACTAGTCCAAGGACTGTGAAAGCAGGTGTAGAAGGTACTTGGTCACCAGCTCTAACATGGAACTTCAGCTGTGTGGCTGCTCTGTGCTACCATGGGTCTAAAATTCATACTAAATTCATGCTCAGTAAGAAGAGCTTGTGGAAGATTTGTACTTCTTTGTGGTTTTGTGCAGGGTTTTCACGTGGCGCTTCCCCAGCAGCATCTGTACAGAGTCCTTCCAGTTCCTTGAGAAGCTCAAGGATGCTGAAAAATCAGACCAGCCAGATAACTTCTCATTTAAAGATCAGGAAAACACACCATCAGAGGGCATGGTGGCATTTCCCATGGATGGACCCGGTGGCCAGTGTGTGGCAATGCTTTCCCTGTTCTCCCTGGGACTTGTGACTGTGAATGTGAGAATCCCAGAGCAGATCATTGTGGTGGACAGCACCATGGTGGAAAATGAAGTGATAAAAAGGTAAATGCTGTTGTTTCTGTTAGTAAACACAGTTTGGGGATAACTTGAATGAAATTGGATAGGCATTAGCATTTCCTGCACTGCACTGGGGCATGTTTTACTGTGATACTGTTTCAATTGTTATTTCTGAGGGAGCATTCTGAAGATTTAATGGCACTTCACTTAGTGCCTGTCATTATAGCCCTGGACTGCATTTGTCTTCACATGTGACATTTAAATTGCCCAGCACTTCAGTGCCATCAGAGCTGATGTGGAAAGGGGAGCACTGGGTGCTGCACGAGCATTTTCAACATCATCCCTTGTCATTTCAAAGGCTGAGAAGGGTTATAACAAGGTTTCAGCTTTACCAGTGAAACCTCTCACCACAATATTGCTTTTGTGTATTGTCTCCTCTTTGATTTAATTTTTCTGTAAGCCTGCAGTAATGGCACACCACTGAAACTGAAACTCTCCCCAGGCAGCCTGATCCTGTGAGCCCTTACCCTCACAGTCAATATGTGTTTCATCCTTTCAATCATTATGTGTTTTCTTAAGAGTGCAACTAAAATCTCTTGCTTTAACCTGCTGCTTCCTGTTGTATATATACATGGAAAATACTTTGTTCTCTTTAGAGCAGCTTAATACCCATTTGAAGATTGTTATTGCAGTCTTTTTTTCCCATAACATTCTGTTCTTTAAAATAAGCAGCCTCAGTTCCTTTACTTGTGTTTTTGGTACATTATTAAGTTTTTATTAAGTTTTCCAGATCTCTGTCTTTCTCATTATTTTCTTCTGCACTGAACTGTGATGTCAGAAAAGAAATGCCATGCTCTTGCTGGCAGGTCTGTGCCAATTCCATCATGTCAGATAGGTGAAACTCCTGCTAATGCATCCCAGGATGCTGAATGGCCATGGACTTGCCAAAAAAAAAAAACCAGCCAAACCTCCCCAGTGCAGTGGGGAGCTTATGATTCTTGTGAGTCACTCTACCAAGCTTCTTTTCCTTTACCTGCTTAATTGTTTCCTCTTAGTGTGGAGGCACAAATGCACAGTACTATTATATAAATAACAGCCATTTGTCATAGGAAATTGCTCCCTGCTCTTTTCCAGGCTGTTTCTCCAGTTTGCTGGAGATGTTCTGAATGCAAATCCCATCTTCTCATGGACTTGCAGTGTCTCCAGTTGGGTGATCCTGTGCAAACTGAATAAGGTCTTTGACCACCCAGGTCATTTGCAAAAATACACTGAGCCCTGGACTGACCCCTTTACTCACTATTTTTCCTAAATGATGTGTTCCCTGCTGGTTTAAAATATTTTTTAAAAGAAGGTCTGACTCATCTTAGAAAAGGTTGTAAGGAACCTTTGGGTGTCTCCTGCTTAGAACAGAGGCAACTTCAGAGTTACATCAGGTTGTTCAGAGCCTTCAACTTTAACCATTGTGGCTCTTGTCTTGTCCTGGAAAGAAATAATGTTGGTTTGACTAAGTTTACTTCTGGGAAATTTATCCTGGCTGCTACTAGTATTCTTTTTTTACTCTGAGGCTGTCTGCAGTTTGGTTTTTGGTGGAGGTTTTTTTATTTTTTTTTAAGTAACTGAAGTCTTTGGCCTGTAATTCTTTCTCCTCCTTTTCCTCCTTAAAAATAAACACTGTCTGCCCAACACTGCAGCATCCTCATGGTCTCAGTGTCCAACAGATGCTCCCTCATGATGAAGTGTCTGCTGAACCACAGAGGTTCTGCTGACCCAAACTGCAGAAAGCCTCCAAGTAAAAAAAGAGCAGTGGTTGCAGCCAGGATAAATTTCCCAGAAATAAACTTGGTCAAACCAACACTGTTTCTTTCTTTCCAGGACAAGACAAGAGCCACAGTGGTTAAAGCTGAAGGCTCTGACCAACCTGTTACAACTCTGATATTGCCCTTGTTTTAATCAAGAGGTTCAGCACTCTAAGCTGAGATATTTTGGGTTCATTTCAATATAATTGCAAAATATGGAAGAGTTTCCTCTTCCAGGGACTTCTAGTGTATTTTCTTTTCTGTAGTTGCTCGTTCTCAGTGCTTTAAATCAGCCTGCTGTGGACATGCTGTCCGTGACTAAAGACTGGAGAGCAGAATCACTGTGTTCTTGCTCTGCTCAGTACACTGAGTCACTATTACAGAAAAAAAAAAGCCAACAAACAAATAAAACCCCCTGTGTTTGCTGTAGTTTGGGCAAAGAAGGGCTGGAGGAGGATGATGAGGAGGATGATGACCTGGATGACAGCGCTGGAGGCAAGCGGAGGATAGAAGTGAAAGCTCGTCAAGCTTCTCACACCAATTACCTGCTAATGAGAGGCTACTACGCCCCTGGCATTGTGAGCATGAGAAACCTGAGCCCCAGTGACAACATCGTGGTCAACTCCTGCCAGGTGAAGGTCAGGCTGAGGTGTTCCCCTGTCCCAGGGAGACTCAGCTCTCCAGGTTAGTTCCTGTTTGTCCCATCGTGCACAGAGGTTCCTCCCCTGCTGAGGAACTGATTTAAACAAAGCCCCTTCATAGGAACATTCTGTTTTCATCACACATGCAGTCTGTGATGCTTTCTCTCCTGATTTAAGCAGATGGGCAGCTTAAAGGCACCTCTTGTTGGTAACAAGTCCTTGCCTGTATTTCATGTTGTGTTAAACTGTTAATGCAAAGAAGTCTGTCCTCTGCTCTGTCACCCCTTCTCCAGGAGGTTTTTCACTCCCTTCTGCAACTTGAAATACCATATTATGTCACACCCAGGCTTTCTCTTCTGTAAATACAAAACATTTCAGAGCTCCTTGAAAGGAAATTCTCATTTACTTGTCTCATGCAAGTGCCTGAAATAGTGGTGTCCAATATCCGGCCTCTTACCTCAGTAATTTAAACATTTTTATAATATTTAGAGCTTGAATGTTTGCAGTTCATCAGCACTGCCCCTTCTTAAAGAGCATCTTGCTTTCAGCTGTAATGCAAATCTATCCAGAACCTTCAGCTTTTCAGCTGAGGGGTCTGGTGCTGTCCCTGTCCTGTTGCTATTGCTGTTGTGGCAGAAGTAAAATAGAAATCCTTCCTCATCTCTCAGCTGCCACTCATGCCCTCCAGGTCTGCTGAGCTGCCTGCTCATTACAGCTGATCTCATTGCTCCTTGGCTGGCAGGGAAGTGCAGCTGCCATGAGTGTCCCACGAGGCACAGTGTGGAGCAGCCTGTGGATCAAAGGGAGGGGAGCAGGAGGAGCAGTGCCAGAGCTACCCCCTCATCATCAGGGACTGGGAGAAGGGGTTATGTGGGTTCAGCTTCTGAATACTCTGTACAGGGAGGGCAGTTCTGGGCAGTGATGGACCTGTCACCAAACAAGGAGATGCTCTGTGAGACTAATTGTGCCAAGGCATTGTCAAGTGCTAGTTAAACCACATCTGGCCAACAGATCTGCCACAGATATTTTTATTAATAGCATTTCCTTTCCCCTAGAATTTTGCACTTGACCTTCTGTGATGATTCCCTCATTAACTTAGAGCTAAGCTGACCCAGTGTTAGAGAAAACACCAGTAAGTCTGCACTGCCTTCCAGCCATCCTTCACTTTGATAGGAGGATAAATCTTTGTAAACCCGCTTGATCTTCTTCTGCAGGTCTTTTCAGACACAGACATGTAAGGCAGAAAGAAAAAAGGAAACTGTGGAGCAATGAAGATGTAAAACAAAGCTCTGTTTTTAATTGGAGTACTCCAGAGCACCTCTGATCCCTTTGTCTTTCTGCAGTGTGTTGCACAGTAACAACGGCTTCACAGCTTATACTCCTGTGTTTTCTTTGCCCTGCAGTCCCTTCTCTGCTGGATAACATGGCTGTGGGAATCTCCTGCCTCCCTGAAAATTTCACCAGGCTCATAAAAATCCAGGAAGAAGATTATGAGGTTGCTAAGTTCCTCCAGGAGTGCACAGAGCGTTGTGGTTACAGCCCCGGAGATGCAGAGGCTGTTCTGGAGATCCGTGGGGCCATAGAGGCAACTTCCCACCTCGGGATTTGCAAAGCTGAGCTGAGCAAACGTTTCTGCAGCTATGAAGAGGTGGAAGCTACAAGAACCAGGAGCTTGGAGCAGTACATTCAGGTGGTTTTACAGCCAGCTGCTTTCCATACATTGATGTCTGTGTGTTTAGTATTCCCCTTGCACAGGACAACCTTCCAGGCTGTCAGAAGCAACTGTAAATTGAACAAAGCTGTTGATGTTGGGCAGGAGATCACATCCCCATACCTGATAACAATCTTGCCTCAAAGTCAGGAAGGCCAAAAATTAAAGCAGCACTTAATCAAAGGTAGGAATGAGCTGATTCAGAAACCTAAAGTGCCAGCATCCACCTTTGGAAGCAAAATACTCTTTCCCAGTTATATTTTTAACTTAATTCAAACTGGAGAAAAATGTCTTGTGCTGTAATCTCAGGGAAGTTTAAGGGGTAAAACATCTTTTCAGCTTTTTGCTCCTTCCTTGCTGCCAAAGATGGCAATTCCATAATACTTGGTTCAACCAACATTTTCCTGTGAAAGCTTCTGAGATAATTTGTTGTGGGTTTTTTTTGTTTGTTTGTTTGTTTGTTTTTTACAGGACCTTATTGAAATGCAGCAGGTTTTAGAAGTAGGAGGCCACAGTGTAAGACTGGTTGCAATAGTGTTTGCCAAGCCATGGCTGTTGCACTCAGTGTGTCTGAAGGACAGACCAGAAGATGCTGATCAGCAAGGGGCAGACAGTGCCCTCCCAGATGTGCCCCAGGAGTGCCCAGCAGAGCCAGGGAAGGGACAGGAGTGTCTGGGAGAGGAGGAGCAGCTGGGAAAAGACACAGAACCTGTCAGTGATGAAGAACCCCCGAGGAAGAGACGTAAGACTGAAAATGATGTCCTTGAGGAGGACAGTCAGCTCTGCCAGGGTTCACAGGGCAGCCTGGAGAGTGCAAAGGGAAGGGACTTGGATGCAGGTGCCACTGATCCTGTCACAGCAAAGGAAGCTGTAACTGGGGGTGGAGAAGCAGGTTCCCTGGGAGTGCAGGCAGAACACCCAGCTGAACTCCCAGGGCCTGCTCCAGAGGCTGTGGATGTGGACACTCACAAGGAACAAGATCAACCTTGTTCTGAGGACAAAGAATTTGAAGTGCAGAACGATGAGCTCAGCACTGAGCACAACAAAGAGATCCCCAAGCCTGAACAATCAGCCAGTGAGCAGGATGATGACCTTTCCTACTTGCAGGAGAACCCAGGAGTCTCCAAAGGTATGTGGAGCACTCTGCATCCAAGATGTAGAGGCTAGCTCACCAGCAGCTGATCCCAAATGGATAGTGCTATTTCATAAGCAAATCCTAGATTCTTTATGAAGCTATACCAGGGAGAGGTTGTCCTTTCTCACAGACAAATTGGTATAACACTAATTTCTGGAAGGTCTTGGAGGTTTCAAATACATCAGAGATTCCTTCAAAGAATCCTTCCTGTTCCTTTTGCTGAAACGGTCACAACTACTCCAAAAATACGTTTTCCTTAGAAACTTGTTTCCATGTGTTGCTCTTCTTCAAAAATGTGTTTGGATCTGAAGTTTTTCATGTCTGGCTTCAGTCCAAAGGCCAGACATCTCTAAGCCTGGAAAGCACAGCACTGCTGGTGTGCCTATAGCTGGAATGTCCATGGCTGAAAGTCCTGAAATCCTTAAACCAGGAAGCAGCACACGCCAGGGAGATTAACAGCCTCGTTTGTAACCCAATTGGACTCCATTTTCTTTTCCTTTTTACTGCCAGGTTTCTTTTCTAATAGCCAGTAGTTCTTGCCAAGCTTTACATTAAGTAGTTTGTGGGGGATTTTATTTTGGTTTTGTTTCTATGGGCTCTGATTTCAGGCTGAATCACTGCCTGACTGCTCGTGTGGGATCCTGCCAAGCTCTGCCAGTACCCACGTTCAGAGGCAGCTGTGAATCAGTGCAGGCTGATCCCTGACATCTTAGAGCTTGGAATTGTTTAACTGGAGCCTTCCTGCAGGAAATAGATACTGTCTAAACAGCAGAGACCTCAGCAGTTCTTAAATGAAACTACCAAAGTATTCTTCTGGATTTAACTTCCTTCACTTGTCTGTAGCACAGGAGAGGAAAAAGTAGTAGTTCTGTTATCAAACATAGAGTTCTTACTGTCCAGTGAAGGGTTTACATGTGCTTAAGGCAAAGCTGTTCCCCTCTGGGTATGGTAGGAATACCTCTGTTAAGTAATTGTCTAATTAAAGCCCATGACATAATGTAATGGGAGTAGCAGAGACAACCTTTGCTTTGAAACTGAGCCCTGCTGGAATCCTGAGTTTGCATTCTCATGTCTGCAGCTACTTGGGCTCCTGCTCAGCTCCCATGTGATTCCCAGGAATTTGGGTTAACCAGACCCACGGGGGAGCTCTCAGGCTGAGACCCTGCACAGCTCCCTGTGACACTCAGCTCTCTCAGCCCATGCAGTCACCTGGGTCCAGCCATGTCATCAGACTTGTAGGAATAAAGCTTCTTGCTGGGATTTGGGAAGGGAACCACAAAAGGTTGTGGCAGGAGGTGTGGGAGGAGGGTGCTGCAGGCAGGTCAGGGGCAGCTCAGAGCTCCCCACAACTGAGCATAGTTTGCTCTGGTGGTTTCCTAACAAGCTGTTGCACTTTACAGCTTGGCCACCTTTTACTCTTTTTTCCACTAGATAAGGAGTTGGAGTTAATTAGAAAATATGTGTCCTTTTCTTTCCAGGCAGCTCCATGACAGATGCCCCCCAGGCAGCCAGGGACCGGTGAGTAACAGGGCTTTCTGCAGAATAACTAAACACTTGGCACTCCCAAAATAATACTGGAAGCAGCTGATTTGGAAACCTTAGTTTTGTGCTCTGGTGGGCAGTGAGAATTGATGATGGAGAAACCCCAGGTCTTCCTCCCTTGTTCATGTTACTCACGCTCATATGTATGCTGGAAGAATTTCTCTGATACATGTTTTTACTCCAAAAGCAACTGGCTCCAAATATCAGAGGAAAAAAATGATTTTACTTCATAAATAAGTCCAGTGCCAGATAGCCTCAACTTTCAGGTGCCCAGGAAAGGCCTGGAGAAACTGCAATATGAGAAATGGGAATCTCCATGCGGGGTCTGTCTTTTGACTCCACAATGCTACTGAAAATGAGGATTTTCTTTCCTTTCACTATTAGAGATTGAAGCAGGTCTTGGATAACTTTTGGAGGATATTAGGGCCAATACCAAACAAAGCTTTCCTGGTCAGAGACTCAGGGTAACTGCTGGCTGTGTAATGGTGCTAGAAGTGGTGAACCCCTAGTGAAATCCTGCAGGTCTGGAGCTGTCTGGTGGATCAGCACCAGGCCCTGCTCAGAGCAGCCACAGGATTTACACCTGGGAGCAAACACTGCAGTGGCTGGAGTGAGAGTCTCTGTAATGCGGAAATTCTGATAGGAAATCTTAACTAGATGAACTCCTGACAGAGCTGAGCTTTAATTGTGTTCTGCAGGGCCTGTGAGGATGTCTGCTTCATTGGGAGGCCGTGGAGGATCGTGGATGGGAACCTGAACAAGCCTGTGTGCAAGGGGATGATGGAGGCTGTGCTCTATCACGTCATGACAAAGCCGGGCCTGACGGAGGCGGCGCTGCTGCAGCATTACAGTGGGGTGCTGCAGCCCGTGGCTGTGCTGGAGATCCTGCAGGTACCTGAGCCTCTCTGGGAGCTTTAATCCAGCTCAGCTTCCACACCAAGAGCCAGCAGATCCACTGCTGGGAGTCCCAGGAAAACAGGAATGTGAATGAACCACGAAAAACCACCTTCTCCCTTTGGTGTTAATCAACCGAAGCCAGAGCGAGTCAGTGTTCACAGTGAGGAAGGAGGGGAGCCTGATTTACCCATCCTTGGAGTTACCCTGTTACTGAGTTCAAAATTTGAGCTTGCTCCTGAAATGGGTGTACAGGGAGTTGAAATTTTAGGTGGTTACTGACAAGTGGGGGCTTCTCACTGTGAAATACTAAGTGGCTGTTTAATGCAGTGTTAATCACAGGATCACAGAATGGTTTGGGTTGGAAGGGACCTTAAAGATCATCTGGTTCCAACCCCCAACCACTGTAGATAATCCCAGTGTTCCTAATTTTTTTCCTTATGTACCTTCTAGGTGGGCAGTCTTTGAAGTAGGAACCAGACTGAGATGTGTCTGTGCTGTGTGTAAATGAGACCTTCTGTCCTGACACACCTGCCTGAAGGCCCACATCCTTAACTGTGAAACAGTACATGGCAAGAAAATTTTGAGTTTATCTTATGTATTTTTTTCCCATCATGAAGTTTGATTGCCACCACTGCTACTTTGGAAATTAAATCTTGACTTAAATTTTTTTTTCCTATAAGAATTCAAAATCTTAAGTGCAGCAGTGACACTGCAGCCCTTCCTGTAAGCAAGACTTCCCCTGAGGGGCTCAAGGGAAGCCACTTTTGGTATAAATTGCCCAGCATTTCTGAGAACACCATAGGTAGAGCAGCATTCAGGGCATTTTTTTTTTCCCCACTGCAACTGCCCGCACTAAAATATGTGAATTTTTCCACAGGGTCTGGAAACTCTGGGTTGCATCAGACGATTCTACCTGAAAAAGCCATCCCCAGTGTCACTCTTCTCTCAGCCAGTTGTGGAAGAACAACTCAGCAATCCCAAACTGAGTGAAACCCCAACGATCTACTACGAGCCCACGATAGACTGTACCCTCAGGCTGGGGAGAGTGTTCCCCTCTGAAGTGAACTGGAATAAGTGGGTGCAGATTATCCCTGTATAGGAGGTAAAGCTGAGTCATATCAAATTGGCTTGGCCTGTAGGAGGGAGCATTAATGCAGATGAAACACTGCAGTTTTTGCTCCATTATGTTTTTATTAAGTTATTTATCCTTTTTACTTCTGAATGTATTTAAACTGAGAATAAAGTTTGATGTTAAGACAGAAGTAATACGTGATCCTGCTTGAAGTATATTATCTTTTCACCAATAACTGCTTGCAGGGTGTATAGTTTGTGGTTCCTGATTTAACTTAGGGCGTTTCCACAGGTCACAGCAAAGGTCCCATTTTGGATTTTTCCTCTCTGTAACACAGAGAGCACAGTTTTGCACAGAGAAACTGTCAGGTTATAGATGAACACCTAGTAATTCTGGATATTACATCTTGAACGCTTTTAGAACCTTTCCAGTAAGGATTCCATTCTGTTCAAAGTAGTTGAAAGACTCAGGGTCTCTAAGAACAATGTAGTTCATTGCACTACCCAGTATGCAAACAGCTCATTGTGCTGCTAGACTCCCTAGCTCTGAACACTGAAGCTGTGTTTGCACATTCATAATTCTGCCTTTATAGGTGCTGAATTTTATTTCAACAGACAGTATTAAGTTTTACATTTCCTTTTGTTACGTCAAAATCCCTCTGCCATTTTTCGTATAGGATCAGTAAAAAAATCTGTAACACAAGAGAGGAAACGCTTCACCTTTGCTTTGCCTTCTGTGCCGCGGCACAGCAGCTGGCTCAGTGCTGGGGTTTCATCACCACCCTTCAGCTTATTTACCTTCAGGCCCGCCTGCATTTCCAGCTCTGGTTCCTTGGTGTGCAGGGCACGAGTCTCACGCTGTGCTTTCACTGTGGGAGCTGAGGGCCTGCCCGGGGCCGCCGCACAGGCAAAACACCCTCTCGGAGCCTGC